>NC_066871.1:26423236-26477931 GCF_022985175.1 Labeo rohita | reverse complement strand
AAACATGTGGAGTTTGGGGCAGATTGGACATTGTTTACATGAATTACAATAACTTCCTGTTTTATGTCTTTAACAACATGCTTTAGCACTATGTAAGTGTTGCTAGCATGTTTGAATGTGTTTTTAACTAGTTTAGCACTCAATGGCTTTTTAGTGTGTTGCTAATAGTGTATCACAGTGTTAAACATGTCATTTCCTGTTAACAGTAGGTGGCGCTATGACTATAACTGAATATTGGCACGTAAAAGTGTTCAGGCCAGGACTCTTATCAGACATGTTAAGTGTGGGTCAGATTGGACATTGTATGCCTGAGTTACAGTAACTTCCTGTTTCATTGCATTAATAACATGCTTTAGCACTTAGCTAAGGGTCGCTAACATGTTATAGCATGTTTCTAGCATGTTGCTACCCTATTTAACATTTGTTGATATTTTTAAAATGTTGCTAGGCGTCCACAACAGTATTAAACATGTGACTTCCTGTTGCCAGCAGGTGGCGCTATGACTATAACTAAATATGGACATGGACATGTGTTCAGATCAGGGCTCTTATCAAACATGTTAAGTTTGGGGCAGATTGGACATTGTATGCCTGAGTTAGAGTAACTTCCTGTTTCATTGTATTATTAGCATGCTTTAGCATATTAGCTAAGTGTTGCTAGCATGCTTTACTATGTTCGTAGCATGTTGAATATTAAATTTGGGTCAGATTGGACATTGTGTGCATGAGTTACAGCAATTTTCTTTTTCTTTGTATTGATAGCATGCATTAGCTCTTAGCTAAGTGTTGCTAGCATGTTGTAGCATGATTGTAGCATGTTGCTAGCCTATTTAAAACTTGCTAATGCTTTTTAATATGTTGCTAGGAGTCCGTAACAGTGTTAAACATGTCACTTCCTGTTGTCATCAGGTGGCGCTATGACTATAACTGAATATGGGCACTGACATGTGTTCAGGAGCGGAGTCTTATCACACCTGTGAAGTTTGAGGCAGATCGGACATTGTTTGCCTGAGTTACAGCCACTTCCTTTTTCATGGCGACACGTCAAATTTTGTCGGGCCGCCACGGACACGCCCCTCGACGAAAACTCAAAAGCTTCGCAATTTAACATCGCAAGGGCCTTATGATAACACTCAGCAAATTTGAAGATGATCGGATAAAAACTGTAGGAGGAGTTCGTTAAAGTACGAGGCCTGAAAATGGCAAAAACTGCACAAAAATCGTACAGGAAATTCAATATAACGGACTTCCTGTTGGGTTTAGGAAGTTGTACCAGGAGACTTTTTTGTAGGTATTGGTGTGCTACACCTGTGTACCGAGTTTCGTACATGTACGTGAAACGCAGCTCGAGGCGCACTCCGTTGAAATTTTATAGGTGGCGCTATCGAGCCATTTTGCCACACCCACTTCTGAAAACCATATCAGATGTAAATTTTCGCCAGGACTGATGCGTGTGCAAAGTTTCATGAGTTTTCGAGCATGTTTAGGCCCTCAAAAAGACTTTTTACTTTGGAGAAGAAGAAGAAGAAGAAGAAGAAGAAGAAGAATAAACAGAGCAATTCCAATAGGGTCCTCGCACTGCAGTGCTCGGGCCCTAATAAACAGAGCAATTCCAATAGGGTCCTCGCACTGCAGTGCTCGGGCCCTAATAAACAAAGTTCCAAGTGCCCAACCAAAAGTAACACTATTCACTATAATGGTGAGTATTTAAAAAAAAAAAAAAAAAAACCTTTTCAGGAAAATCAACATTAATTTATGAAGTCAGCTTATGTGATGTTCTCTCAAATATTTCAGTTGTATTGAAAATTCAACGTTCAAGATGACTTTTTAAAATGATTTTTTTTTCAAATGATTAATCATGATTTTGAGCTCACAACACTTGAAATCTTAAGTTTATGCATTTTGATAGTAAATAAGTTAAATGAACTCATATTTTTAAGTAATAGGTCCAAAATGCAAAATTTTAAGTAATGTTTAGTCAACATTACTTGATTGTATAAGTAAAGACAGCATTAGGGTTTACAGTGTATGTTTAATGCACCATCCATCGGAGGTGGATTGTGAATTAAATGTACAGTATATGTTTGTGAATGTTAGATCTGATAGAGTCTTCATCACTTCAGTCACATAAATGAGTGTATGTATTTGTGCATGTGTGTATTTTATAATACACATATGAATTAAATTATGAAGAATGATGGATTGGAGATGTTTGTTTGTTTGTTTGTATGTTGTACATGTACAAAATGAGGTGGGGCCTGAGAACTTTTGATAAATGTGGCGGTGCTTGCTTTACATCTAATTAGAAATCTGACAACTGAGGACACAACAGTCAGATCACAGAGCAGAAGATAAGCATGAAGATCAACACAGCTTTGATTGTTGCTGGAGCCATACTTCTCAACATAGCAGGTAAAATCTTTTAAAGTCTATAAGATGACAAATTTAGATTTAATTTTAATTGTGTTCCTTTTCACAACACATTTGAGTGAATTTGTGTTTCTTTCATGATAAAATTGGTTTTGAATATAAATTAAACATTATAAATATTCATTTAAATATAAATTGTGCATTTTTATTAAATTCTTTAAGCATTCAACATTTATTTATGCCTTTCTCTTTTTGTTTAGATTTATTTTTTGCATTTTTGCCTTTATCATTATTATAGGACAGTATAGAGATAACAGGATATGAAGGGGAAGAGGGATTTCAACTTGGGATGCCTGTAGCATCCCGACACCTGCATGCATTTTAATTGATGAGTTTAATGCATGCAAATTTCTTCAGTACGATTTAAAAAGCCTATCAGGATGCAGCTCAGAGTTAGTTGAGTTAATGTTCAGAGTGTGCAGAAAGAAGCTAAAAGATTTTGATTTGGGTAGTGATTTGTTTATTATTTTGGTCTGTACACAAATCCCATACTTTTAAATATTTATAGTTTTGATGGGGAAATAGTGATAATAATAATAATAATAATAATAATAATGTATATTATTTTACTGTTTTAACATTGTAAGAGGGTATAGTGTATATTATAATTATTATAATATTTGATATTTTAATAATACAAATTTTACTTCAAATTACAGCTATAAAGATTTTGATTGCTAAATAGCTGTATGTCTAAAAACAAGTCACCGTTTTCTATAGCATATTTATGTTATATTTATATCCACCTTGTTCTTCAATGCAGAAGTAGGCCTATTGGCGAGACTTATGGTTCATTAGCCGCTATAGGGAAATAACGAGAAGATAATACATTAAAATAATATGGTAAGACCCGCCAATTTGCAATATCAAGAAGCAAAACTAGCTGTTTTGTACAGCTAAAAATAGCTGAACGTCGTAACCCATAAAATTTACTGCGGGCTGCACCCGCTCCTATGGAAAAAATTAAGGTGGATACAAGAAGTAATTATGAAAATTCAAAATGACAATAGTGTCATTACTTAAAATTCTAAAATATCTGAAGTATGATAGCATTATGTTTAGAATGAAAATCAAGAGTTCATAGTTCCAAATCAATGGCATGACACACAAAGTATTTAATATTTAAAACATTTTAGTAATTTATACATTGAAACTTTAGCATCTGTCAAAAAACTGACAAGTAAATATGTGCAAGTATGTTTCTATACGGCATCTCCACCATAGCAATTTCTATAGCAGAAATACTGTCCGTGTGAAAGCACAATGTAAGCCTGCTGCTGTAGTTAAAGGATTAGTTTACTTCTGGAATAAAAATTCCCGATAATTCACTCACTCCATGTCATTCAAGATCGTTTACATCTTCCTTTCTTCAGTCGCAAAGGGGAAAAAAAGTTTTTTTGAGGATTTGAGGTGGTATATATATATATATAATATGTACATGTATATTATATATATATATATATATATATTTTAATTATTTATTTATTTTTCAAGAAAATGACTAATGGTTTCGCTAGATACGACTCTTGTTCCTTTAAAATTTGGACCTTCAACCCAACCTGTTGATCCCCATTGAAGTCCATTATATGGAGAAAAATCCTGGAATGTTTTCCTCAAAAACCTTAATTTCCTTGTGACTGAAGAATGAGATGACATGGGGATGAGAGAATTATCAGGACATTTTTATTTTGGAAGTGAACTAATCCTTTAAAGGAGTAGTTCACTTCCAGAACAACAATTTACGGATAATGTACTGTTATATCCAAGATGTTCATGCCTTTCTTTCTTCAGTCACGGGGAAATCAAGGTTTTTGAGGAAAACATTCCAGGACTGTTCTCCATATAGTGGACTTCAGTGGTGCCCATACAAACATACAAAATGCAGTTAAATGCAGCTTCAAAGGACTCTAAACGATCCCAGCTGAGGAAGAAAGGTCTTGTCTAGCGAAACGATCTGTCATTTTCAAAAAAAAAAAAAAAAAGTATATACTTTTTCAAATGCTCGTCTTGTCTAGCGCATGCATACTCTGTGTAATCCGGGCCAATACGGTTAGGGTAGGTTGAAAAACTCCCATCTTATTTTGCCCTCCAACTTTAAAATCGGCCTACATCACTGCAGAAGTACCGAACCAGTGTATACAAAGTGAATGTGCAAAGGTCAAATGCAGATGTAGGACGATTTTAAAGTTGGAGGAGAAAATTAGATGTGCTAATTCACATGTGAAACTGACCTAATTTACCTGTGGTTAGTTACTTTATTCCTGCCATGACTGTGAAATCATTTACTTGGGATTTTGGCCAAAATCCGCAAATATCATTATTCACGTGAATAATGTCACAGGCAAACCAGCTCTGTCCAGATTCTTGTTTACTTACTTTGTTTTTGTCTACCCACACAGGTTCCCTCTGCCAGTTAGATGGTAAGTTGTCATAATGACCATAAACCTCTGAATGTTACTGTGAGACATTTTAAGGGAATTGTCATATATCATCTTTCCTCTCTTCAGTGTGTGGTCAAGCGCCCCTCAACAACAAGATTGTTGGAGGAGACAATGCAACAGCAGGGTCTTGGCCGTGGCAAGTCAGCATTCAAAGTGTCAAATTTGGAGCCCATTTCTGTGGTGGGAGTCTGATCAATAAAGACTGGGTTTTGTCAGCAGCACACTGCTTCCAGGGGTATGTTAAATGCCTAAATAAAACTTAAGATACAGTTGTAGACTGATAATAGTGAAATTAAAGCAGATTTTCTTTATTTACAGCCTCAGTGCATCTGATGTTGTGATGTACTTTGGGCGTCAGAGTCAATCAGGCTTAAACTCTAATGAGATAAACAGAACAGCGAGAGGTATCATCATTCATCAATACTATAACGATACTCAGTTCAACAATGACATAGCACTGGTCCAGCTCTCCTCGTCTGTGACTTTTTCTGATTATATTAGGCCAGTCTGTCTGGCAGCTGCTGGTAGTAAATTAGCTGGAGGTACAGAGAGCTGGGTCACTGGATGGGGAACACTACAGCCTGGGGGTGAGTGAAGATGTACTTGCCAGTTAACTGAGTACAAGCAATACTGTAAACCTTAACCATTTACCTAGAAATGTTTTTTGACTTGTGTCACAGGTCAGACTGCTAAAATACTGCAGGAGGTGATGATACCAATTGTGAACAGCACTGAATGTAAATTTGTCTATGGAGCACTTATTACAAGCAAAATGATTTGTGCTGGAAAGGGAGGAAAAGGTTCATGTCAGGTACAACATCAGTCATTCACTGTACAGTTCACTCAGAAATGAAAATTTATTCACTCTTAGGCTATCCAAGATGTAGGTGAGTTTTTTCCTTTAGTAGAAAGTAAAGCAGATTTCAGGCTGTTCATAAATGCAAGTCTACCGTCACTTTTTTTTTTTTTTGGTTTTACTACAAATAAAACCATGGTTACTATAGTTAAACCATAACCACAAACTAAACATTGTTGTGCTACACTAATCATAGTTTAACAATGGTATTTGTAGTAAAACTGCCGTTATCCAAATAGTAATCAATACACCAAAAAAAAACATGGTAACCGCACAGTCAGCTTAAAATAATTTGTTACCCTGCTGCCTTAAAATTTTAAGTTCAGTCAACTAAATTAAGTTTATTCAACTTGAAATGTTAAGTTGTACTAAGTAACAACTAAGATATTTGTGTTTGCTAAACTTAACAGATGGGTAAGTAACCCAGCTGCCTTAAAATTTTAAGTTGATTCAACTCAAATATCTAAGTTGTCACTTAGTGTAATTTAACATTTCTAACATTTCAAGTTGAATAAACTTTTTTTGAGTTGACTGAACATAAAATTTTAAGGCAGCCAGGTTACAAATTATTTTAAGTTGATTCAACAAATTGTTTTTTACAGTGTACTTGGTTTTACCCAAAGTTGAAAATGTTTCAGCTCTCATTGACAAGAGAATAATGCTCAGTGTTCTCACTGCAAACAATTGAAAATGTACACTGACCTCAGGAAAAAAACGCTTTGGTGGACACAGCCTGCATGCTTTTGCCATTGGGCTACACTATTGCATACTAATGTCTGTATTAATGCTGAATGTTTGTCAATACAGGGAGACTCTGGAGGTCCGTTGGTCAACAGGAATGCCTCTGTGTGGATTCAGTCGGGCATTGTGAGTTTTGGTCCAAAACAATGTGATGACCCCAAATATCCCAGTGTGTTCGCCAGAGTCTCTGAGTACCAGGACTGGATCACCTCTAACATAGGCAGCAACCCACCTGGATTTGTCAAATTCAACAACAGTGGATTCAGAAGTTCACTCAACTTCCTTTTGTTTGCCATTTCTCTCACCTTCTCCATCATTCCTTTCACCTTTTCACTCTATCTCACTTCGTAAAGACTGTTTGATCAGTTTTTCCTCAGGGTTCTTTGATAAATAGGATAGTTGTGCTGTTCATGTTCTCATAAATAGGTGAAAGAGCAGGTGTATTTATTTATTCTTTATGTTATTCTTTAAAAATTCACTATTTTTAAAAAGCTGCTCTTATTGACATTATAAGAGCGTACATTAATGAAGTTCAGAATACTTGTGCCCTCTGAGATTTAGAATGTTTGATTGACCAATATTGATTTTATAACAATACCAATCATTTGTATGTTTGTCTGATAAGTGATATAGGGTCTGTAGCTCTGCAATGTGATCAGGGATACTGGGTGTTGAAAATGTAATCTTTAATCAGTTACTATGTTGTCATCACACTGTCATCAAATAGAATAAATACAAAAAAGGAAGTGACATGGAGAACGTTCTCTCTTTGTGTCTCTTTCTCTTCATTCTGTCTTCTTCATTCTGTCTTCTTCATTCTGTATTTTTGTGTAAACGTGAACATTTTCTTCTGGATTCTTTGCTTTTTGGGGACAACATAAAACATGCAAACCTCTGTGTGTGAACAAAACCACAAAGTGTAAGCCCAGAGCTAATTTGTGAATTCATCTTGAGTGGAATTTCACAAAAGAAATTGTTAAAATGAAACAAACCGAGGAAAAAAAAAGTAATTTTGTAACAATTTAAGTCTCTGTTTGGGAACAAAGGAAATTCCACTCAATCTACAGGTTGGAAAATGCCTCCAGACCCTTTTAAAGAAGCGAGACCATCTTGGGAGATGGTCTGAGCACATTTAGCTAAAAACGTGCATCGTGAACACAGATCATTTCAGACATACTATATTTGCAGATTCCCATTCTCAGATTTTGGTCATAATGTCTCCATACAAACCTGTCTGTAGTCATCATGCATTACATTTTAAGAAGACCGACATGCAGACATACTACTTTAGAATACTGTTCTGTCATTAGTGAATAACTACACAGGAACAAATGACTAATGCACTATTAACATTCTAGTAACTACTACTAACTAACAAGAAATTCTGATTAACGAATCAGTAAGTATTAGTGCTCAGTTGAAAGTGGTATAGTTCACTATTAGCTAATCAGTAACTAGACTTAATTACTGTAGTTACTCTGTTCTGAACATCTAATCCTATGTTTTTCTATCAAATGTATTCTAACTAGTTGTTTGAAAATAAAATATTTGGACTTTATATTTAAATATTACCTCAAGTTAACATCAGGTAGTTAGTTAGCTAGCCAATGGCATCAGCTAACAATATTTTTCAAATAGGCTGTTATAATTTTGTCATTCATAATTATCAATTATATTATTTTTAAAATTATTTTTCTAATTTTATTTTTAAGATTTTTCAGAATACAGCACAGAACAAACAAACAACATTGTATTAGACTTCACACTCACAAAGAAAGATATTCTTTTTAATTTTAAGCCAAAAATTCCTGTACTCTCATTTTGCTCTAAATGTATAAATGTATCTGTTTTTAATTAAGATGCAGAATATTTTATGATAAATAAGGGACGGTTCACTTTACATGAAAATAAATTTGTCTGGAGTAGCCTACATGACCTCAAAATGTATATAGCTTGCAAATAACATTTTATATATAGCTGGACCTTAAAATTAACAAAAGTAATAAAGAAAAGTAAAGAAAAGAAGAAGTATCTAAAGTACACATTTTACAAAAGGTGCACACTTTATATGAATTCACCTTAAGCAAATTGCTTTGTCAGACTGAAGGGCATTTTACTCTACCCATGTGGGCATTTTACCCCACCTGTGGGGCAAAACACCCCCTTGGTACAAATTTAAAATCTAATAACATGAAAACTCTGGAAATTTTTCATACTTGGTTTATAATTTATGCCATTGTCACTAAAACTATGATAACTATTCTGGACACATTTAACTTTTGTTTAACAGCAAAAAAAATAAAAATAAAATAAAAATACACAATTCTTGAGAGGGGGTGTTTTCATATTTACATGTAGCCCCTGCTACAAAATTTGTTGCAGATTTCATTTTTCTTTTTTAAAAAAAAACAATTTAGCCAGAAAATATTCTAAATTGTTAGGCCTGTATTTTTTCCCCTTTGTAACGTAATCAGGTGCTTTGGTAAGAATAACGAATCAGGAATCGTGATATGAGAGGGGGCTGGACGAACAGCGAGGACGAGAGGGGAGAACGCACGAAAAGAGCAAGAGATGGAGATGTCGGATTTACAGCTCCATGTATATGTGTTTTCAGAAAGAAATACTAGCTTTATAGTCCATCTCAAGGACATTAGGGAGGACTTTGAGTAAGTCAACGTTTTTGAGTTACTGCTGGTTAAGCGTGACTGCGAAGTTCCTGACTAATTAAAGTGTGTCACAGACAAAGGAGAAGTTCACTTCCAAAACAAAAATTGACAGATAATGTACTCACTCCTTGTCATCCAAGATGTTCATGTCTTTCTTTCTTCAGCCATAAAGAAATTATGTTTTTTTTAGGGAAACATTTCAGGATTTTTCTCCATATAATGGACTGATATGATTTTTCTTTAATGAAAACAACAGATCGTTTCGCTAGATAAGATCCTTCTTCCTCGGCTGGGATCGTTTGAAGCCGCATTCAAACTGCATTTTGGAAGTTCAAAATCGGGACACCATATCAGTCCATTATATGGAGAAAAATACTGAAATGTTTTCCTCAAAAAAACATAATTTCTTTACGGCTGATGTAAAAAAGACATGAACATCTTGGATGACAAGGGTACTTTATTTGTAAATTTTTGTTCTGGAAGTGGACTTCTCCTTTAACGGAGAACTATTGGCAGCGAGAGAATGAGAGTATAGTTCCTAGCCATATCGGCCTAGAAAATCGCAACTTTTTATTTTCTGTCAGTCTTTGTACACTACAGAAGAGTCAAGTTTTAAATAGGAAAAATATCGAAACTCTTTGGTCATTTTTGTACGAGATCCTAACGGTCTAATCGGATTCAATGATCTATGCTAAGCTATGCTAAAAGTGCTACCGCCAGACCCAGAGATTGGCTGAATGGGTTCGAAAACGGTAAAACTCTAGGGGAGTTGGAAAATGAGCCCATTTTCAAAAAAAGTGGAGTGTTCCTTTAAGAGAATCACAACAACATTCATTGTCTTAGGATGAGTTTGAATGAGTTCACTGTATCATTTGTTGTAATTTGTCTTTCTATCTTTTTTCTTTTCCTTTTCTTAATTTTGCTGTCGTTTCTTGATAACATATTGTATGTTATTGTTTTTTGAAGAAAAAAAAAGAGTTTGAATGAGTATGAGCCTGCAGGTCCTCTGCCACAGCACTAGATGGCGTACTTAACTACATTTTGCAGGGTGTAAAAAATGTGTAATTAAATTAGTTACTTTTGAAAACTCCCAGTGATTACAAAGGGGATTACATCTGAATTTTTTCACACACCCACCACCACTTACAGCTTTAATTGACTTCTTTTATAAATTGCATTGCCTGCTCTAAAATGATTACAAATATCTTAAATGAAATTTGGCCCCCAACTCACAGCTCAGAAGCTTTTCCTCATTTATTTGGTTGATATAACATGGAAAAAGACAAAATCAAGTACAGTTTTCAGATACATTTTTCATCTATTAGGTTTATTAGGTTACTGTACACTTCTATTGTACAATAAAACTTTATCTAAATACAAAGTGACTGCAGTGCATTTGTATTGCTTTGTGTTAATGCAGTATGTGGACATTGGCTGTGTGTGTGTGTGTACTTGTTCTTGCTACATTGTGGGGACCAAATGTCCCCACAAGGATAGTAAAACCTGAAAATTTTACCTGCTTTTAGTCTGCGGTCCCCACCATGTAAAAAAATGATTACAAATAGTAAATGATATTTATCTGAAAATGTAAGAATGCAAACATGTTTTCTGTAAGGGGTAGGTTTAGGGTTAGGGTTGGGTGAGGGGATAGACAATATGGTTTGGTCAGTATAAAAACTATAGAAGTCTATGGAAAGTCCCCAAAATTTACAAAAACAAACATGTGTGTGTGTGTAAAGGCCTACACATGCACACATACTATTGGTACATTAATTGTACTATAATATTTTATGGCATACTGTAATACTATAATACTTTAGAGAATGACATAATATAAATCACAGAATTATGACTTGTTTTTAAATAAATACAAACAAGGAGAAAATCAGAGAAATGATGGCTAATGTGAGTGAAAGGGGAATTAAGAGGAGACTGGGTGAGCCCGAGCTGGATTCAGTGGAGGTGAATGAGACAAATCCAGGCAGATCGCTGCTTATATGAGAGCTGATCCAAGACTGGTATTGAGACACTCTGGTGTAAACGCCAGGGTACTTTGGTAGCCCACAGTCTTTACCGAAACTCACAATGCCAGACTGAATCCACAGGGAGTCGTTCTTATTTACCATTGCACCTCCAGAGTCTCCCTGCAGAGATTACGAAAACGTAATGTTAACATCTCTGAGTATACAGGGTAAATAAACTTTAAGCACACAACAGGGCTTTGTTTCTCACGGTACATGTTTGACATTGCAGTATGGAGCAGGGATTTATATGAAAACTCCACTTTTTTTGAAAATGGGCTCATTTTCCAACTCCCCTAGAGTTACCGTTTTCGAATCCATTCAGCCGATCTCAACTGTTTAACCATGTTTTAATCCATTCAACTGTTTAACTCTAGGAGAGCTGGACAATGAGACGATTTTTTTTTTAAGTGGAGTGTTCCTTTAAAAAAGCATTTCTAAATTACAAGTGAGAACAGCTTTACCCGGGGGGAAAAAGCAGGGTTCAAAAAGACAACAAGACAGTGTGAAAAGTTCTAGTAAGTGATATCATACCTGACATGAATCTTTTCCACCCTCATTTAGTCCAGCGCACAACATGTTGCTTGTAATGATTCCTTTAAAGGCCTCATTGCAAACATCGTTGTTTACAATTGGTATCTCCACCTCCTGCAGTATGTTTGGAATCTGGGTGTCTTCAACATAAATGGCAAGGTGGAAAAAGTTAAATCATTTTCTGGTGACACTATACAAAGTGTTTACACATAATAGACTTGTTTGATTGAACTGCACCTCCAGAATTGAGTTTGCCCCATCCAGTGATCCAACTCTTTGTTCCTCCTCCAAATACACTACCAGCAGCCGCCAGACAAACTGGCTTAACATATTCAGTGAACGTCACGGAAGAGGAGAGCTGCAGTAGTGCTATGTCATTGTTTTGGGTAGTTGTGCTATAGCTGGGATGGGTGATGAGCTTAGTTACTGTTCTGGAGATCTCATTTGGGTTTGAGCCCGATTGGAGGTGACGGCCAAGGTAGATTTTTACATTATATGCACCGATGCTGTAAGTCGAAACAAATGTCGGTCTTAATTCCTCTATCTATCCATCCACATATGCAGTGGTGTATTATACATCACTTCATACCTCTTGAAGCAGTGAGCTGCAGACAAAACCCAGTCTTTATTGATTAGACTCCCACCACAGAAATGTCTTCCAGATGAAATTTGATGAAGGCTTGCCTGCCAGGGCCAGGACCCCCTAACTGCTTCTTGTCCTCCAACAATCTTGGTGTTGAGGGGAGCCTGACCACACACTGATGAAAGAAAAGAAGGATGATTTTTTTCTGTTTTTTTTTTTTTTTTAATTATTAATTATTATTTTTTTATTATTATTATTATTATTTTTTTATTATTAATTATTAACTACTGCTTGAAAGTATTTTTTTTTTCCCTTTCTAGCTTGTACTAATCTAAAAAATGTCTGTTATATGGTATTATGAGCACTTCCTAAGTCGTTTTGCCTCTTTGGGACAAATCACTTAATGTATTCCCCACTTGAAAGTCGCTTTGGATGAAAGCGTCTGCTAAATGAATAAATGTAAATGTAAATGATTAATTTTAAGTTGGTGTCAAATCAATTAAATTTAGTAAATCTCCCCCAATCTCCCCTTTTATTTTGCTAATATTTTTCTGTAGAAACACAAACACAAGTAGTGACAAAAGCCAAAATAGTAAATGTCACAGATGTATAAAATGACAACTTTCACCTGAGATTTGGAGCCAGTTTACAGGGGTGTAAAGTAAAAATTACTTTGGCAGCATCATTTTTTTTCTTACACAGAGATTGGTAGGTCTGTTAGTAAAATCTGTTGACTTTAGCAATCTTTTGTTTGTGTCTTTTGCCCCAAGTTTGCATGCCTGTAACTTAAAAGCTATTAAAGATATCTTAATATCCTTTTAGATTCTGTTTCTTAACAAACTTTCCTTTTGGTATCTTTGTTTTAAAGGCCCTCGATGTTTCAGTCCCAGAGTTATGGATATCTTAATGCTGCTTCACGAGTAAACTCACAATTGTACATATTTTCACTGGTCAAAAAGCAAATGTGGGTTACTTTGCATATAGATCATACTTCTTTCTTTTAAAGAAGAATATCTGAAGAACAATTAATGTTGAAACTACAAATGTATCTCGTGATTTTCTGTCAACACCATTGCATTGAACCTGTCTGAGAACCATAAATATTATTTTTCCAAAGTTTGCATGCCTGTAAATGTAAAAGTATTCAAGATATTTTCATATACTTCTAGATTCTCTTCCTTAATAAACTTTTCTTTTGAAATCTTACGTTTCAAGGCCCCACATAGTTCATTCCCATAGATACTGGGATTTCAAATCCATGTTCAAATTTTTACACATTTTCAGTGATCGAAAACCAAATGTGGTTCATTTTGCACACAGCTAATACTTACTGCATTTAAAGAGGAATGCCTGAAGAATAAATAATGTTTAAATTAGAAATGTATCTTGTTTCCTTCTATTAAAATAATTGTATAAAACATAACCAGAACTCCACTGAAAATGGTTAAGCTGAGGTACATTAACTTGCTCTTAAATGTGTATTTCTAAGAATTTATGTTTGAATCAGTTTTAGAGATATTTGGAAAATATGTTTATTTTAATAGCTTCTGAAGCTACCAAGAATTCAAAAAAATATGCAGTATTGTAACTAAACATTATCACATTGACATCCGGATATATACGAAACTGAACCATATAGGGCCTTAAAACTGAAGACTCACAAAGAAAAGTTTCATAAGAACAACACTCTAAAATGACATTAAGATATCTTTTACACTTCTTGAATGAAAAACTTTTAAACTTAGGAAAAATGTTTGTTATTGGCACTCAGAGAGGTGTGCTGTATTTACTTGTCGGGTAATAATACTGAGAGAATACAGATCCGTCATTAATGAATAGCTGCACAGCAACAAATGACTAATGCATTATTAACATTTTAGTAACTACTATTAATTATAATTAATTTAATAACTCAGATGAATGAATCAGTAAGTAATAGCACTCAGTTGAAAGTGGTAGTTCACTATTAACGAATCAGTTCTCATATCTCCCAGAGATCTACTAAGAACTACTATTTACAGGTTCATAATTAATGTGAATGATGCAAAATGTATAATTAATTAATTACTAAGTGTTTGGATCAGTATTCTAAAGGAAATAACATTATAACTAGTAATATAGTAATGACTGAAATTACGGTTGCTTAATGATTTTATGCGTTCTCAGCTACGGCGGTGTAACAGAAGTAAACTGGTCATCGTAGTGAGGACTTGTGTGTTACCAAAATTACCAGATGTATTACTATCTAGAACCTTACAAAAACCTCAAAAGTATACAATGACATTAGTCATTACTAGGGAGTTATCATGATCTTCACTTTAGAATACTGATCCAAATAATAATTTCTGGTTAGCTGACAGTAGTTACTAAAATGTTAATTGTGCATTAGTCATTTGTTCCTGGCTATTCATTATTGACAGAACAGTATTCTAAAGTGCTACCAATTGTTTTGATAGAAAGAAGCAAGATACACTTCTAGTTTTAGTATTACTTGTTCTTCAGACATTCCTTTTTAAATACAATAACTATCAGCTGTTTAAAAAGTTACTTACATGTGGTTATTGACCACTGAAAACATGTAAAATTCAAAAATTTAGACATGGAGTCACTTTGGAGTCCCAATATCTGTTGGACTGAACCATATACGGCCTTAAAATTATATAAAACAAAAAAAATAAATAAAACAAAAAATAAACACACACACTTTTGTGACACTGGACTACAAAACCAGTCTTAAGTAGCATGGTTATGTTTGTAGCAATAACCAAAAATATATTGTATGGGTCAAAATATTTCTTTTATTTCAAAAATCATTAGGATGTTAAGTAAAGATCATGTTCCATGAAGATATTTTGTAAATTTCCTGTCGTAAATATATCAAAACTTAATTTTTGATTAGTCATATGCATTGATAAGAACTTCATTTTGACAACTTTAAAGACTATTTTCTCAATATTTTGATTTTTTTTTTTTGCACCCTCAGATTTTCAAATAGTTGTATCTCTGCCAAATATTGTCCTGTCCTAACAAACCATACATAAATGGAAATCTTATTTATTTCGCTTTTTCATTTTTACTTTAACCTTATGACTGGTTTTGTTGGTCATATTTGGTTTTTGGTTATCTTTAATACTTCTTGAGTTATAGACATGCAAATTTTTGAACAGTCACCGTTAGCACATAATCAAGTCAACATATTTTACTAATATACCTACCAATCTATGTGTAAAATAGAATAATAATGCTGCTAGCTTTCTAAATTCATTTTTACACCCCTGAAAATTAGCTCCAAATGTCAGGTGAATATTGTCATTTTGACCCCCCCTCTACAAAATAGTGGATTACGCAGTAAATCTGTAACATTTAATATTTTGGCTTTCATAACGATATATGTATGTAAAAAAAGAAATTTGAGCTGGGGACCTCTGGTTTAGTTGACATGGAATGATCTTGTATTAAATTAAAGATATCTTTATTATTGTGGAAGATTATTCATGCTCCAATTCATTAATTTCAGACAAACTAAATCAAAACACAAATCAAAACCCTACTTTTTTCCTCATAAGTTTGTTGAATGTGTTTGTGCGGTTATTAAGAGCATAGAAACTTACCGTTTAACTGACAGAGTGAGCCTGTAATAAGACAAATGAAGAAATAACAAATATTTAGAGTTATTAAATGAATTAGAGTCTATAAAAATCAGTATTGGTTTTCTGTGTTCGTTTTCCTGACAGTGATTTGAGTTCAGTCAGAACTGGTTCACACAGAGATATGCAGGTGTACATGCGCTGACACAGAGCTGATAAACTGGTTCTTTGAGTGGCATGTGTCTGTTTCCATTCCTTTCAACAGTTTTGAGAATCGAAACCCTCATCATGAACACTCATGAAGAAGAGCAAAGGAGGATTTCAATATTTTCAGTAAATGAACTTAACTACACTGTAAATAACAATTTGTTGAGTCAACTTAAAATAATTTGTAACCCAGCTGCCTTAGAAATTTAAGTTCAGTCAGCTCAAAAAAAGTTTATTCAACTTGAAATGTTAAATTATACGAAGTGACAACTTAAGATATTTGAGTTGAATCAAAATTTTAAGGCAGCTGGGTTACTTACCCATCTGTTAAGTTAAGCAAACACAAATATCTAAGTTGTTCCTTAGTACAACTTAACATTTCAAGTTGACTAAACTTATTTTAGTTGACTGAACTTAAAATTTTAAGGCAGCAGGTAACAAATTATTTTAAGCTGACTCAACAAATTGTGTTTTTTTTATTTTTTACAGTGTAAACACATTTTAGTCTTTTTGTAAAATTCTTTATGGTGCTTTTTTGTAACCTGATAGTGTCACACCCTGTGGACCGTTTTGTGGGTTTTTTTCCCCATGTATACCCTTATTTGGTCTTTCCTGTTCTGTCTCTAATTATTACGTCACTGCTTAATCGATTTCACCTGTCTCCCCTGATTAGTCTGTGTATTTAAGTTTGGTTGTGTTCACAGTTTGGTTGTCGGTTATTGTTGTTGTTTAGTCAAAGTCTGTTCATGTCGTTTTCACGTTGGATTCCCTGCTGTTCCTGTTCATTCCTGCTCTATGTGTGGATTGTTTAATAAATGTGCATATTCTGGACCTCCTCGTCATACTCCTCATTCCCCGCACACCACGACGCTGACAGATAGCTCCAGTCCTCATTCACTTGCATTATATGCATTAACATTTTTATTTTCCACTGTCAGAAAAACAAATGACATATTTATAGTACAGTTTTGAACACGATCTATCTTCCTTTAAGAACATAGACCTACCAGTGACACCATTGAGCTCACCTGAGGTTTTACAACATAGAAGAAATATCTGTACACAAAAATAGTGTTTTTTTTTTTTTTTTTTTTGATTATAGACTCATAAACACCTGGTAAATGTTATTTTATTTCCAAAAAAGACAACAGAAATTGTAATTTATAGCATTTCTAAACATTTCAAAAGGTTTTCCGTAAGAAATAATTATGCTTGTGGTTAACAATGTCATTTTGGCTGAATTCCATTTACTTAAATATGATATTACCCTGATATTCTGAGTTTTTAATTAAGAAGTAACGTTAATTTCAGAAATTATTTTTAGAAGTTACAAAGAAAGTTAATTACTCAAAAGGTGTTACACCATCTTTTGGCCACTATAGGACTACATAATTTAAACCAATAAAAGGCTAAAATGAGATCATTAAGATCTTGCCTGTTATTTTCGTAGTGTCTCTTCATCTTACCTGCTATGTTAAGAAGTATGGCTCCTGCAAAACACACAGCTTGACCCAGCGTCATCTTCATGTTGTCGTCTGTGTAATGTTTGCTGTTTCCTTTATAGTGTCTAATGACAAGCAAAGCAAGAGCTGCCACATTCAGTAGGACCCTGTGATTAATTTACCTCTGACACACCTTGTTTTACCTTCTAGCATGTTGCCACTGTTTTAGTACACACCCTGCTCATCTGTGAAGTTTGCATACTTCACTAATGCTTCTAATTTGAGTTACAGAAAGTCACTTTGCCACCTGCTGCCAGGAAATGGTGATCTTATGCAATTGTTTCATACACAGGCCAATCTTATGGTACTACCTAACACATATTGGAAAAATTAATTGTTACACTTTTTACTCTAGCCAACACTGGTGGCTATGTAAGTTGCTGAGTGTAATTGTGGAAATTATGTCTTTAAGTTTTAATTTGCCTGCTACATCAGGCTTTTATGGCTCATATCAGTGTAATGTAGGAGAATATGGAGCTCAGACATTTTTTAAGGGGCAAAACACAGGCTAATGCAATGAGGTACAATTCTGATTGAAAGATGAACTAAACATTCATCAAAAGCTTGAAGTATAAAATTTGATATATTACATTATATTTGAATAAAATGTACATATCGATCTCTCATGTCTGCTATTGTAAATGACATGAATGAGATTGATTATTTGATTATTAATTCGTTTCAATTATTTGAGAAATGTAAAGTCATAATTATGAGTTACACATGGCGAAAACTGGCTTTCATAAATTTGATGATGTATGGAGAAAGAAAGAGTAATCTAAGCATATTTTTATTCTGTTCAAATTGTGTGACTATAAAATGATTACTGATTATCAATAATTTTCAAATACATTTTTTATTAACCAGTATTTCTAACCACACTGCAGAGCACAAATTCTTTAAAAGGGTGATATTATGCTTTTTCACTTTTTGAACTTTAGTCAGTGTGTGGTGTGTATCTTTGGGCATAAAAAAGATTTACAAAGTTACAAATCTCAAAGTCCACTCCAAAAGGAGATATTTAGTTTTTTAAAAAATCCCTTTTCATCATACAGTGTAGATAGCTTTACTTATAATGCAAATGTTTTTTTTAAAATGCATAAACTTGCATTAAAATAAGCTAGGCTAATCAGTGATGATGTTCTTTGATAATGTTAGGCTGCTTTTAGCCATACGCTGGAGCTGGTTTCGGGCAATGAAACTAAGTATGTAAATAATTAAATACATTAGCATGATGATATCATGTATCGGGCATTTTTCAACCACCAAGCATGAAAGCATGTTCTAGTACACCACCAAAACAAAATCAAGACTTTGTAAAAGAGCATAATAGGACCCCTTTAATTACTATTTAGACCCTGAGATGAAGTGCTACTGTAAATAAAATAAAACTTTAATACAAAATTGGCTGCAGTGCATTTGCAAAGAAATACAACCAGTGATAAAAATTCAATAGTTTAGAGAATAATTATTCTATGCATTATAATTTGTCTCATATTCAGGCCAAATATGACAAACTCCACCCTCATTATGTAAACATTCTGAAGGTAAAAGCTTGCTGAACTTCATTAATGTGCAATAAATAAAAGTAAAAGTAGCTTTCCAAGAATACTACATTTTTTAAAAAGATAAAGAATAAACGACAATATAACTGTGCACCTACTTTCTTCGCATATTTATGAAAACTTGCACAGCACAATTGTCCTCTTAATCAAAGTGCTCTGAGAACTCTCATTCAAATGATCTCTACGAAGAGAGATATAGGGAGCATATGGAAGGAATAATGGAGAAGGTGAGAGAAATGGCAAATAAAAGGAGGTTGGGTGAGCTTCTGAATCCATTGTTGTTAAATTCGACAAATCCAGGTGGGTTGCTGCCCATGTAAGAGTTGATCCAATCCTGGTACTCAGAGACTCTGGCGTACACACCGGGATATCTGGGGTCAGCACATCCAATACCAAAACTCACAATGCCAGGCTGAATCCACAGGGAGCTGTTCTTAATAACCAGTGGGCCTCCTGAGTCTCCCTGCATTGATAAATACTTATCATTTACACATCTGAAAATGCAAAACCGTTTACTGCAGTGATCACTGCAATGCATACCAATTGAAAAACTGTCAGAATGTCATTCGACTTGCTCCGATGTCATGCTGACATATGTGAACTGACATTGCAGGAAATTATATTATGGACTTAAGTTAAGAACCCTATACGGCTTATCAATTTGTGGCCACAATTGTCTAATTTGATCCCTCATTTTAATTTAACTATAAAATACAATTAAAAAAATACCTTTCAAAAATGTCTAATATAAAATACAATAAATTAGAACATTTAAAGACAGCATTATATATTAATTTGCCTATTAATATATTAAAAAAAACTATACCTATTTAAAAGCTACAGAACAAATGTGCTTACAAATGTTACTTAAATAACAGCAATGTGACAATAATAATTAGTTCAAATAAGGTATCAAAAGCAAGCAAAGATATGGCTTTCTTGAACAAAACTGTTGAAATACATAATGTATTATAATAGAGCTAATGTACATTACGCATTGTAACAAATGTTTGCAGAGGGCGCCAACGGCCTGAAGATTGTTTTTACATTTTACTGCACGATCTAATCCGAGTTTAATACTGACTAAACAACATTTAATTCAAATGTCCACATAATCTTTAATATTTGGCCATTAATTTATGATAGAAAACCTACAGCCACTGTAATTTCGTGAATTTGTGGACATCAGAACGTGTAAACTCAGAGTGAGGGTTTAAACTTTTATTTTGAAATCGTAATGAATAGTTAGCATAATTGACATGATATTGATGCATTCTCTTGTGTTTGCTTAGGTTTATAAATGATTTACCTTACAGATCTGATTAAATAACACACGTTGCGTTCCCACAAACTCTCAACAACATGCAGAGATGGAGTTTGAGAGGCTCCACACATGTAAATGAGCAGCATTTACTGTGAATGCAGCTCTTTGAGAAGCGCAACCTACACACATGTAAATAATAAAAAAGCATATATTAAACCTGCATCGCATATATTCATTTAATTGAATCGTGGCGTTTGTGAATTCTTAATACCATTATGCTTCATTATGATTTTAAATGGGTTTAATATGTGGAATGCACCAATTACTCGACAAATGCAATTGAGGATTTTTTTTTTTTTTTAAATTGAATACTCAAATATCATCAAGGAATTGTTGCAGCCCTATTCAGAAGGCCGGCTCCTGCATCAGCAGCGCCAAAAGCGTGATACTCTTGTGAACATACGCCGATGGCTGACACAGAAGTTTCTTTGCCCACAAAAAGTATTCTCGTAGCTTCAGAAAATGAACCATCTGACTGAACCATCACTGGCTGAACTACTGATGTCACATGGACTATTTTAACAACGTCCTCACTACCTTTCTGGGCCTTGAACATGTTAATTGCGTTGATGTCTATGTAGGGTTAGAAAGCTCTCAGATTTCATCAAAAATATCTTAATTTGTGTTCAAAAATGAACCATTGTCCTACAGGTTTGGAACGACACAATGGTGAGTAATTTTCATTTTTGGGTGAACTATCCCTTTAAAAATGGTTAATGTTGAAGGAAAGGGAGACTATTCCATAATTTAGGACTTAACACAGAAAAGGCATGGTTATCCTTTGACCCACGGCTACAAAAACAAGGGGGCTACAAAAATCTCCACCATAGTAGTAAAGTAGCGGCCTAATATTGGTGGTAGGACTCACGCACAGTAGACGTGACGTTGATGCTGTCAGAGTATGTATGTGCAGATTGTGGGCATCTTGAAACACTTGAAGGGCGAGGAGTGGAAAAGATAATAAAAAAAAAACAGATGAATGTGAAGATATGAGAGGAGGTCAGAAGTTACCCACGTTCAAATTCGTTCAAAGTTGTGTTTGCAAATATAAAGACAACGCAACACAGATAATCCTGCTGCAGGTGATATTTTCGGTCATTTAGAGTGATTGGGTTAGTGTTGATTGCCCATTAGGCTAGTTTTTTTACTCTGGTCTAGCAACACTGATAGATTAATAATGGTAATGTAAAGCATGAAGGTGAGCCATAAACTGTTCATTTGTGTTTTGTAAATTGTGACCCTGGACCACAAAACCAGTCATAAGGGTCAATTTTTTGAAATTGAGATTTATACATTATCTAAAAGCTGAATAAATAAGCTTTCAACTGATGTATGGTTTGTTAGGACAATATTTGGTTGAGGTACCAATCTGGAATCTGAGGGTGCAAAAAAAACCTAAATACTGAGAAAATCACCTTTGAAGTTGTCCAAACAAAGATTTTTAGCAATGCATATTGCTAATCAAGATGTTTTGATATATTTACCATAGGTCATTTACAAAATATCTTCATGGAACATGATCTTTACTTTAATATCCTAATTATTTTTGGCATAAAAGAAAAATTTATAATTTTGACCTATACATTGTATTTTTGGCTATTGTTACTAATATACCTGTGCTACTTATGACTGGTTTTGTGGTCCAGGGTCACAACTCTGAATTAAAAAAGAATGACTGATTTCTTACCTGACATGCATCTTTTCCACCCTGATTTAACAATCCAGCACAAATCATATTGCTTGTGATGCTCCCTCCATAAGCATCATCACAGTCACTGTTGCTGACAATTGGTATCATCACCTCCTGCAGTATATTAGCAACCTGGCCTTTAAGAGAGATCAGAGGAAAATTTTGGTAGCTTCCAATGTCCTTTTACAGCAAATTGTTGAGCTTTACAATATTGTTGTTTTGCAAGCAAATGTTCACTCACCTCCAGACTGTAGCGTTCCCCAGCCAGTGACCCAGCTGTCTGTACCTGCAGCAACTTTGCTACCAGCAGCTGCCAGACAGACTGGCCTAATATAATTGGAGAAACTCACAGAAGAAGAGAGCTGGAGCAGTGCTATGTCGTTGTCATTGTTAGTACTATCATAGTTAGGATGGTTGATGACTCTGTCTGCTGTCCTGTAAGTTTCAGAAGGGTTTGAGCCCGACTGACTCTGACGTCCCAGGTAGATGTAAATGGTGCCCAGTGAGCTGCATATATGGAAAATCTTAAGTCTAGTTTTAATTCCACCAGCATTAGTTCATAACGGTGTCTTGAGTGTTATTTAAGCATCATACCTCTGGAAGCAGTGAGCTGCAGACAAAACCCAGTCTTTATTGATTAGACTCCCACCACAAAAATGGCCTCCAGTACTGGCGCTTTGAAGACTGACTTGCCACGGCCAAGACCCTGTCGTTGCATCCTGTCCTCCAACAATCTTGTTGTTGAGGGGGGCTTGACCACATACTAATGAGAGAAAAGACGATGAGGGAATTCCCGATTAAAATTATACACATACATACAAGATATGTGGAATGATAGTTTTGTAGTGGTTAAGTCTATGACAACTTACCATCTAACTGACAAAGAGTACCTGGAAGACAGAGAACAAACAATCAGATGACAAGAACGGAGCTGATAAACTGGTTTGTGTAGCTTGCAACCTTACTCTTTCACCTTTTACATATGTTTTGACATACCATTGACATGAGTCAAGATAATAGCTTCACATTTTATTGTTTAACGACTAATGCCAGGTTGTTAAACGATTGCATTGTCTGACCTGTCAGTTTTGTGAGCTAAATTAAGATGCCTGTTTTATATCGTGTGAGGTAGAAATTTAACAGTAAAAGCAGGTTTATGTGCTTTTACACTAGCAACATCTCTGTACAGAAAAAAATGGGTTACTACATTAAATATATATATATTTATTTTTTTAATAATGGCTATAAGTTATAAAATAGCTATCAGGAATTGGCCTGTGAGAGCTGTGCCTGATTGAATCTAATTTACATTTAATTTGTGGAATCAAATCGATATTCACATTCTTAAAAATAAAGGTGATTAAAAGGTTCTTCACAGCGATGCCAAAGAAGAATTTCATTTTTGGTTCCACAACCATTTAGTCAAAGGTTCTTTATAGAACCATCTCTTTGTTTGTTTAAACAGGGTGAGTAGCTTGCTCAAGTTTTAATTTTAAAAACTTATATTGTAAAAGTTCATGTTGATTTATTTTATAGGCTCATCGAAGCTACTTGCAATTACACTTCTACACTGTAAAAAAGATTTCTTGAAGTTGTAAAAAACAAATATTTTTGGAGTATGATTTATGAGAAAATATACATTTAGTCTCGCTGATTCTTTGTAATTAATTTAATAGCAATTTCTAAGGGAAAACACTTAGAAACAGTGTTTCCACACCAATTTTTCCTGCTATATATCATTATGCTTACGTAAATGGTATGTGTACGGTAAATATACTTAAATACATCCTATACTTGCTGCTTACATGTGCAGCTGGAGTGAAACAGGTTTTACAGCCACTTTCGGGATTTCTTTATTTACCCTAGTGACATACTTGTACTCTAGCTTATTTACATTGTTGCTTTAATACTATTATATTACATTGATTTGACATATACCTGTTAAACACTATTAAAAAAATAAAGGTTCTTTATTGGCATCATTGTTCCATGAAGAACATTGAATATCCCAGGAGTCTTTTCATTTCACACACTCGAAAATAAAGGTACAAAAGCTGTCACTGGGGCGGTACCTAAAGAGTCCATTTTGGTAGCTTAAAGGTACATATTAGTACTTAAAGTGTACATAATAGAACCTAATTGCTACAAAAGTGTACATTTTGAAACAACCCCAGTGACAGCTTTTGTACCTTTATTTCTAAGACACACAAAGTAAAGATTCATTGGATTATTAAAATATTCTTCAAAAATGGTTGGGGAACCCAGATTGGTTTCTCTATGGCACTGCTTTGAAAACCCTGTTTTGGAATTTTTATTCTTAAGAGTGAACAATCAAACTACATTCATAAAAATAAAGATTCTATATTGGCATTTATTGTTCCATTAGGAACCTTTAACATCCATGGAAACTTTACATTGCACAAAAGATTCTTTGTGGTGGATAAGGTTATTTAGAAATATTTTAAAACAACACATTTTGAAAACTGTTATTTTTGGAACCAAAAAAAAAAAAGGTTCTTCTGAGAAAATCACAGTGAAACGCCTTTTTGAAACCTTAATTTATCCTATATGAAAATATTTAAATTAAAAATTAATTATTAAAATATTAAGATATCAAATAATGACTATTATTATACTTATAATTAAAAAAAATGTAGCATTTCTACATAAGACATTTTGAAATTAAAAGTGTCTACGATCATGAGAAACAGTCACTGCCATATCATTGCCACATCATTAAGTTACTAACATACTTAGCAACAGGAATTTAATTTCCTTATCATTATTAAACATTATTACAAACCTATACTTCATTTTACACACTTACCTGCTATGTTGAGAAGTATGGTTCCTGCAATACTCAAAGCTGTGTTCAACTTCATACTTCTGCTCTGGTCTGTGTTTTGACTGTCGGTTCCTCAACTCTCTATGTAAAGCAGGTACTGCTGTGCTCATCAAGTGTTCTCTGCCCCCACCACAGTGAGTGTCTGACTCACCTTTTTTCAAGTGCCTTTTATTTTGTATTCACGGTACACACCCCAGTCACCTTTACAGGTAATGTTAAGGATGACTTAGAACTACACATGAACACATTGCAACATTTCATGTGTCTCTAATTTGATTTTCATGACATCAGTTTGAATTTAACATACAAAGCAGCATTCTGAATGAGCATGACAGAGCAGACCTATGTCATTACACTTCGCTGCCTCTGCCTCGTACCTCATACGTGAAATAGACAATAAACCAATGAGTCTAAGAATCTGAATACATTTTAAATAGTCATTTATTCCTGTGATATCAAAGCTGAATTTTTATTACTTCGGTCTTCAACGTCACATGATCCTTCAGAAATCATTGTAATATGCTGATTTGTTGTTCAAGAAACATTTTAAGTATTTTAACAGTAATGTATATTATTTATGCATAAATAACATATTGTGTTGTGTTTCAAAGCTAAATGTTAAAAAGTTAAAAGAGAGAGAGAATGGACTACAATAAAGTTGATTATTAAAAATAATGTTGCTTAATCAATTTGCTAATTAATCAATTTAATAAAATAAGTCATTTGTACTATTACTTTCTCTAACCAAGTTTCATAGAGTTTCCTCAAGTGTCATTTGCATCTGTGATGACGGTTTGTTTTAATCCAGTGATCTGGTTTTACCGGTTTTATCAATGTGGACGAGCTTAAGTGTTTCCCTCACAAAAAAACATTTCCTCAAGGCCTGGATGATGATCTCATGCACAGTATGGTTAGCTGCACATTCGTGTAATTTTTCAAAAGCATGTGACTCCTGTATATTTCCAGTATTTCATAATTTGTGATCTGTTAGATAACAGTGCAACTGAACAATGTTTATGCATGTAGTTATGACTGTTTGCGAAGTTGGAACCTGCTAGTTAAACAAAAGGTTAAACAACACTTTCTACAACAAGCAGTTTCCATTAAGCCACATAATATAAGGGGAGACTATACCCTCTTGTAATTGTATTGACGTATGTATTGATGTATTTGCAGAATAAACAAATTAATAAATGGAATTCATTTAACAATAGAATGGTATCTCTTGCATGAAATAAGCATGATTTGTTTCCATGGTTGTCATTTCACAATGTTGAAGTGTTTACTCCAGACATTGCTGCTCATAATACAGAGATGATCAGCTGTAAGAGCTCCTGTTAACCCAACCCATTGCCTTTTAATAGTTTATGGACCCTTGACTGTGATGATGCATTTTAACGGTCATCAGCATCGTAAATCGATAGTTTTTTATATTTTGATTTTTAAAAAATGTGTGCATTTATAACATTATAATTTGTATCACCTTTGCATCAGATTTTTAAAAAAAGTTAACGCTAATGCGAGGGTGTTTCTAATGCAGCTTTTATGGGAGGGACGGTATTTGACATTGCTCTTTCCTCTGACTGCCGTTATTAGTCTCTCTCAATTTTTCTTCCTTTTTTATTAAAGTTGTGAAAACACTATCGTTGAGTTTTTCTTTTGCTGTTTGAGCAAATAGGAATGCAAAAAATATATTTGTGGTACTCTCCCATTCACTGCTCACGCAGTTAACGCAACTGTGATGACTTCCGCTGCTGAGAAAGCCATAAATGTGAAAAAGCTCCATTAAAGTTCTTTAATTTAGGCAGGAAAATGTTTAAAATTAACTTCATGTTGACACGCTCATTAAACAGTTCACAAGTACATAAGTGTAACCCATTAGTGTAAAAACATTAGTCATTCATGGACAGATTGGATCCTGTCTAAATACCTGTGCACTTAAAGTGCATTATCTATGCATGGTCATTTCCCATCCGGTTTTATAATATAGTTCAGTAAGATATTTTACCGTGTCCTTTCATATTTAGTTATATTATCGATTTAACTGCACTAACACTATGGGATGAGAACAAATTTTAAACTAAACTGAGCTTGACTTTAGCTGAATAATAACAGTGTTGCCTTCTGTAGAGCTGCTTTGCACCTGAATTAAAATTGTTTCTTAATTTATGAACATTGAAACAATGACAGTTATTAAATTGAATTTTATGACATTAACAATGTTATTGTACTGTTTATTAATGTGAAGTTGCTTTGAAACAGTGTGTATTGCCATATAAATGAATGCAATTGATTTGTCTACTTTCTGGAGTTTGACACAGAACCTCCTATACATTTATTTTGCTCTTGCAATTACTCTAAAGGATTCTGAAATGAGTGCATTTCATAAAAAAATAACAGTTAACCCATGATATGGTTTTTATGCTGTAACGCTGTCTTTTCCATAGTTGATAAACACTATAAAATAGTTAATTTTGCTTGGGATATTTCAATATGCATAAAGCAAAGGTAAAAGGTGTAAAACCTTATTTAAGACTTCTCTGTATAAATAAAAAACGACCTTTGTATGGCTCAGTGAACAAGCCAACATGTAGCCTAACATGAAGAGTGTTGGGGGTAACACATTACAAGTAATGCGAGTTATGTAATCAGATCACTTTTTTTCTAGTAACTTGCAGTAACAAATTACTTTTTAATGTACAAGAAAATATCTGAGCTACTTTTTTAAATAAGTAATGCCAAGTCAGTTCAGGAGTAACTGGAAGTAAGTTGTGTGTGCTGTGTAAATATGATGTTACTGTAGTTCTATCCACCTTATTTTTCAATGCGGAAGTAAGCTGTTTTCTGGTAATGTGTTACACGTCCATAATCTGCCATACGGAAATAAAGAGAAGAATATCAAAGGGCAGTAAACGATAAAACAGTTTGCACTACAAACCAGTGTGCTCATAATTAAGATAATATTTAAAACAGTATGGTGAGACACACCAATTTGCAATATCAAGCAGCAAAACGAGCTTTTTGTACAGCTAAAAATAGCTGGAAGTGGATGAGACAGGAAGCCACACACAAAAAATTGCAAATGGCTGCACCCACTCTGGGAAAAATAAGGTGGATACTAAATGTGAACATGCATTTACTCATCTCACTTGCAAAAAACATATTCAGTATTCCTGAAAATAAATAAAAACAGTGAAACGCAAACTCAGAATATGACACAAACCTGTGACTATGTTAAGTAACACAAATATCCTTTAAGTGTTTAATCCCATTTTATTAACCAGTCCCTGCTGAAAAAAGACAGCTAAAACCAACCTAGGCTGGTTGGCTGGTCTTAGCCCGTTTAAGATGGAAGTAGCTGGTTTTAGCTGGTCTCCCAGCATGGCTAGGCTGGTTAGGCTGGTTTTAGCGGGTTCTTCCAGCTGGTCTCCCAGCCTGACCAGCTAAGACCAGCCTGGAAGTGGCCGAAACCCCTATAAAATCAGCCTGCTGACCAGCTATGACCAGCTAAAACCAGCCCCAGAGACGGATCCCCAGTGAAGACCTCGTCACCTAGACGGCTGTCGGCACAGAACCACGGGACCTGGTGAGTCCTCTGTGTCTGGCCAGAGGAGAACTGGCCCCCCCGACTGAGCCTGGTTTCTCCCAAGGTTTTTTTCTCCATTTGTCACCGATGGAGTTTTGGTTCCTTGCCGCTGTCGCCTCTGGCTTGCTTAGTTGGGGACACTTTATCTTCACACAATATTGTATTTTATTTTATTGTATTTGATTAACTACCTTTACCTGAAAATTGAGTGTTTACTGTTGCCCTTGGCATTGTTGATGTACTGTTTCCTATTTAATACTGTACAGCCGCCTTGTCACAATTCTGTATTGTTAAAGGCGGTATATAAATAAAGGTGATTTGATTTTGATTTGATTTAAGCTGGGGTTTTTTTCTGTTTTTTTCAGGTGCTAACCTTCGATGATCCAATTCAACCATGCTAATAAACAAAAATTAGGACTACTCAAGATAAACATATTTTTTTTTGTATTGCTAACAAATGTTAAACTTTCTTTTAAACAGACGTGAATTTACTTTTCCTTCAGCCTGAGGCTTATTCATTTCACTTTTGCTGTGAAAGGGCTTTTACGTTTGCCAAAAACAGAACTTTTTATATTAAAAAGCAAACAAGCAAGCCAGCCCAGATTGAAAAAGTAACGCAAAAGTAACACGTTACTTTCCATAAAAAGTAACCAATGTAATTAGTTACTTTTTAGCGAGTAACGCAAAATGTATTGCATTAAGTAGCTTTTCGCAACACTAAACAAGTTTTTAAATACATCTCTTCTGTGTAAGAGCAGTCTGTTTATTATAGCAGTGTTGTTATCTAATCTTTAAAGCTGTGTAATGTATCAAGCAGTTATGCACAACTTATTGTATGTTTATTGTTCAAGCTCAAAGAAAAAGTTTGTCCTTATCAAGATGGCAAACACCCAGCGCCACTCTTCACCGGAAACACACGGCACATAATTTTGACCTTCCTTCCGGTTGGCTCCCGCCCCACGTAGCCATTTTGCGTTTCCTGGACAAAAAAGGGGGTTAGATAGAAAGACAATCAGACACAGAATAAATTTAGTTTTCAAATCATACCGAGAATCAAAAGTGCGGATGTAACTGTGCAATATGATCGGCGCGGGAGCGGGCGAGCAGGTACACCAGCCGCGGCCCGTATTCAAAGAGGAAACATTTGGCTAGCTGGCTAACGAACCGTTAGCGAAAGAGTGAGATAAAGACTTCATAGACTCTAAAGTCGTGTACGACATTCATACTTATCAAATTATACTCGTAAGCAGGCTAGAAGGCGGACGTTGGTAGGAAAATGGACCGTGTGTTGATTTGAAACGTCGCAGCGGGCAAAAAACAGCAAACGCCACGGTTATTTGCGGAGGAAGCCGGATAACTGTTTATTCACAGGGAATAAAGAGCAGGATCGCAGCACGCCACGGTAAGACAGTCTGTTTTCCTTCAACACTTTAGTTTATAACCTAATGGTGATTGTGAGACATTAACAGCTGCATAAAATTGAGGCTTTCTGTTGTTGACAGACGCTCATCTTGAGCCTGTCATGAACTAGCCGGACATCTTCCATCACTACAGTATCACGGGTTTGTACTTAAAATCATAACTGTGTTCCACTTTAAGTTAATGGATGTGTTTTAAAACCTAGTGAGCCGCCTAACTAAAAAGCATCAAGCACAATAGGTTGCCCCTCATACCCCAAAATGCTCTTTGACTAGGTTTTGAGACACAGCCGGTGTGTTGCTCTATTGTTTAGTTTCCCTTTTCCAGCAGAACACCGGAAACTGATTCTGCCCCCATCCCTAATTAGCATTTATACAATAGTATGCAAATCTTTACACTTTTTTAAAGCACTTGACAATTCATTCAGCCTGGAGGCTTACAAAAGTGCTGCACTGCACACAAAGTCCACGAGAAAGGTTTTAGTGGTGTGAAAGGTGTGCTTCAACTGCACAAACACATTATGGACTTAAGTGCACTCAGTGGGTGGAAGGAAGAACATTACTGGTACCCTTAAAGTACAATAATAGCGCATTAGGCTAAGTGTAATCAATACTTGATATTTATTCTGTAATATTAGTAGACTGTCAAAGACCTCATCGATACTTTGCTGAGATGCACTTCGCTGTCTTGGTTGCTGCACATTTTGGATGACACACCCAAGTCTTGGAGCCTGTATTTGTGAACCAAAGATATAAATTAGGTGGGGTTAACGGTTATTTTGTCCAAAAATGAAAATTCTGTCATCAGTTACTCACCCAAATCCAATCCCATAAGAAGACATAGTGATGATATTTTATAATAAACCTGAGAGATTTCACTCCTTCCGTTGAAAGGCCATGTGACTGAAACTTTGATGCTTCAAAAAGTTGGTGAAGGACATGGTAAACGCAATTCATATGAATAGAAATTTTAAATCATCTGAGGAGGTGTCATTGCTTCACATTTTTTAGGAACTTTTTGAATCAAAGTTTTGATTACACGGACTTGAGGCACAGAAACCTCTGGGTTTTTTAAAGAAATATCTTCATTTGAGTTTCGAACATGAACGAATGACTTTGGAATGACGTGAGTCAGTGATGACCGAATTTTCTTTTTCGAGCCATCCCTTTAAATATAGAGGCGTTCAAAATGTGCAGGATTTTAGGATTAAGAACTACTGTTGTAGAGAGTGGTTTTTTATGGGTTGGTTTGCAGCTGTGGGTTTTCCCTTAGATCTTGCGTGAACCTCCTTTCTTTAAACAGGAAATGCAAAGTAGAATTCTCCATCCCATAGACCCCCACCACCCTGTAATCATGCCGTTTGAAGCAAAGGAAGCACTGGTGATCCACAGAGCTCAAATGGCATGTGCTTTTCCTTGATGTATTTTCTAGTCTTCTTTACTGCAACCAGAAATTACAAAAGTTTCCAATGCTGCTAAAAGCTTTGAAACTCAGATGAACTTGTTTGGCTTTTACTTTCTTGCTTGTCTCCCGTGGTGCGATTGAGTCACCGTCTGACTTATTGTGCAGGGGTGTCTACTTGAAGTATTATATTTCGATCCGAGTGTCTGTTTTGGCGTTGTTTTCCGAGCTGACTGTCCCAACTCGTTTGGCGGAAACTTCCGTGTCCGGGTCCTCTGTGCTCCATGTCAAATAAGATGGAATGAAATCAAATTATGTACTGAATGCTTGTGTTGTTATGAACAACTGTGCATGTTTCATTTTTAAAACAATTTCAACCTTAGTGTTTAATCAACTGAACTTTCTTGTGAAAGTGTAGGACTCAAAACATTTAGTCAGTTTAAAACTCAAACAAATGCAATGAAAAACCAATGCATAGACCCCACCCTACATTTTAGTTTTCAATAATCTGTTGTACTTGAAAACAAAAGTAAAGATCTGTCTGTACTTATGTTTCATCACAACTTTTAAAACCAGTGGAACGCAATCGAAATGGCCCCTATTTGCTTTCTTAATGCATGTTGTTTCTTTTGCAAAAAATGGTGTCTTCGTAATCTTTTATATAAGGAAACAACTTTCCTTTTTCCACTGACATCACAAATCCCTTAAAATTTTCGACCCCCTCCCCTTCAGCCATCTGGCTCCATTGTCAGTTCCCAATAGATCATGTCAAGTCCCACCCTACTTTTTTTCCCCATTTAATATTGTGTTCCTTTCAGTTTTCAGAACTTGTCAGATTACAGAGGTAAAAATAGGTTTTTAAACAGTCTATGTTGACTTTATGGGCCTCACCCATCTTTTAAATCATATATTCAGTTGGTTTCTATTCTTTTACATGTCTTTGAAATGTATTGAGTGTAAATCGTAATGTCTAGACTCAGACTGAAAATTTATTGTGTTGTTAAATCACAGTTTAGTACGTAAGATTGGGATGTTTCCAATTGTAATTTTTGTGAATTGATACAACAACTCTGTGTTTGTGGGTTTGTGATTTTTAAAGTTCTGCGACAGGCTCAGAATGGCAATACAGTGTAGAAATTTACTTGGATTGTGTTGTTATAAAACCTTGAGCCTCAAGAGCCTGTGAGAACATCAAGATAACAGCAAAAGAATCTAAAATAAAATGCATGTCTCCACCTGTCTGATAAGCAAACTAATGTGAGGATGGCTTCATAGTCTTCATGTTTGAGTGTTTTTTCAGTTCAGTTTAGATGGGCTGCAACTACCAAGTAAAGATTTAGATCAGATTTCAGTATTGATTGTCTTCACCAGAGCATAGGAGATCAAGTAAAATGTTTCATCAGATAAATATTTTCTGTAAATAACAAACTTTAATCTACCTAATTTATTTTTTATCCCTGAAAACTGTTAGACAGAACATATCTTAAAGTATTAGTTCACTTCCAGAATAAAAATTTCCTGATAATTTACTCACTCCCATTGTCATCCAAGATGTTCGTGTCTTTCTTTCTTCAGCCGAAAAGGAATTAGGTTTTTGAGGAAAATGTTGCAGATTTTTCTCCATTTATTCTTTCTTTTAATTTCTTATTGACTGATGAAAGACATGAACATCTTGGATGACATGGGGCTGAGCTAATTATCAGAAAGTCTTTATTCTGAAAGTGATCTTGAACAACATGATTATTTAATGTTTTAGATGAACAAAATACTAACCAGCAGATCAAATCAGTTACCAAAATAGTTGCATCACTGTAGCCCAATGTAGTTTTTCACTCCCCCTCTACCTTTTTACTCGGCCTGAAGCCTGAATACATATTTACGTTTCCACTGTGCATGATGTGCGAATTTGAAATGCATATGCAGATGAGATGGAGGCCATCAGGATTACAATTTGACCAGCGTGTGTACATTATGGATTGTGTCTGAATGCGAATTAACCCGTGTGATGGGTTTCTCTGTTATATTTGGCCATTCAAACTGTGCATACAAACAGCAATTGATATATTAATGTGAAGAAGATGAAAAAGAAGGAAAGACACATCTGATTTTGAATCACCCAACCAGGGCAGATTACTGCATCTTCATTATTAATGCGCAGCACCGAGTCTAACAACTTCTAAGTGGGTCACAGACTTCTGAGTCTTTTATAGTGTGCTGCAGATGCCAGATTGTGGCATACATGCCAAGCCAGAGAAGAAATGAGAGGAGTTCACAAGTTTAGAGTGGCATTTTGACTATTTTCACACTTGGTTCCATTTTTCCAAAAACCATTTTCACCCCAACCAAACCATTTTTTTTCCCCGGAATCTACCATTTGCTCTTTTTTTTTCTTTTTTTTACTTTACACTACCACTCAAAAGGTTACAAAAATGTTTAAAAAAAATACCGTACACTCACCAATGCTGCATTTACTTGATAAAAATGCAGTATAAACATTAATATTGTGAAATGTTATTTTATGCAGCTAGTAATTACTTCAGTCATTGATTAATTGGTTACTTGAGTATGGCCCTATTAATTCAGTTTTATTTTTTTCCCAAATTTATTTCCCCTCCCTGTTTTAATTTTTCTTGTTTCTGTTTTTATTATTTTAATTTGTCTAGACTCTGTTTAAATGGTCTAATTAATTGAAATCATGAAACCTACCATATGTAACAGAAATGTATTAAAAGTATAACAGAAGTTACATTTTTAAGGCTTTATGAAATGTTTTTTTTTTTTTCTCAAATTCAGTATTTTTTTTAACCACATTCATTCCATTCAATCCATTCATTCACACAGAGACACGCAGAACGTGCAGGAGTCATATTTAAATTGTATTTTGCAGCTTAATATTCACAGGTGCTAGTCCATATCGCCTTTTGATTTGAGTGTACTGGCCTACTTTTAATTTATTCATCCAAAATTTGGCTAATTCTGTGACATTCTGCGTTATACAGTTAATTTAGTTTTGTCAGATGTTGTTCCCCAAACAAATGTATACATTGAAGGCTTTAAATTACTCTTTTTGCTAGGTGAATCAAGCTGTAAATATGTCTTAACCCATGCTTGTTTATTGTTTATCTGTTACAGTGTGATTCCTTTGCATAACCAGCGAAACTGCACCTGTAACTAAAGTTTGATTGTGTTCCTCATATTTTCAGTTTGTTGACTTGGTATGAGGAACTGTTGCCACATGTTATTTTGCCAACTTGTCAGGCATCTTAGACAAACCAGTTGATGAATTTTCGCACCGAGATAAAAAGCCATTGCGTGACTGGCGTGTTGGAAGAAATGTTGTCTTGAAGAAATGTTCTTGATTTAAATCAATCATGGCACTAAGTACATCAAGGTCATTATCTTACTATGCATACTATGCATTATTTTCCTAATGAAGGTACCGCGTGGTGACTTTAAGCCATTTTTACTGGCACTGAGATTTGGTTTTATTCATTTTGGAAATAGGGCTGTCATGATTACTCTATTAAAAATGAAAATTCTGTCATCAATTATTCACCCTCATATTGTTCTAAACCTGTAAGACTTTCGTTCATCTTTGGAATGGCATAAGGGGGATTATTAATGACTAATAAGTAATGACTTTTGTTTTTGAGTGAGCTATCTCTTTAATTTGAGTACTCCATTAATAGTCACAAAAATAAGCCGGTTGCTGGCATAATCAATGACAGCCCTAATAGGAAGTCCAGAGTTATGTGACCTGTTGCGAAGTTGAGACTCAATGCTTTGTTTTTGTGATGTTGCAGATAAACATAATACAACAAAAATTGCTTATTTGGCATACATACATAGTTACACCTTCTCTCTCTCTGTTTTTCTTCATCTCAGGAGCCGATCATGCCTGCCAGTGTGCGTACTGGGACCCCGAAGGACTCTGAGGTGTCTGAGCTCTTCTACAGAGATGATCCTGAGAAGCTCTTCACTGATCTACGGGAGATCGGCCATGGCAGCTTTGGAGCCGTGTACTTTGTAAGCAAGCCATGCCAATATTTGTATGCCATGAATGTTTGTGTACATGTGGGTTTTGAGGCTCTGCATGACCGTATTTCTCTTTCAGGCTCATGATGTGCGTTCCAACGAAGTGGTGGCCATCAAGAAGATGTCGTTCAGTGGCAAGCAGTCTAACGAGGTCAGTCTTGGGAATAAAATACAGTTTGAATCTCAATCATTTTAAGTCATTTATTGAATCATGTAAACAAATCACGTTTGCCCCTAGAAATGGCAGGACATCATAAAGGAGGTGAAGTTCTTGCAGAAGCTCAGACACCCCAACACCATCGAATACAAAGGGTGCTACCTCAGAGAGCACACAGCGTGGGTAAGTGCTTATGCATATGTGTGCGAGCGATGTGTTTGTCGGACGTGTGCTAATGTTGTCTGTCTCTCCTGTTAGCTGGTGATGGAATACTGTCTAGGATCAGCCTCTGATCTTTTAGAGGGTGAGTAGTTTGTTTACCCTTCCTCACGTCCTCATTTCTTTTCCAAGTAAAGCTGTTATGCTCTCCCTCAGGTGCCCTGTCTGACATTAGAGACGTCTCTTTATATTTGCTGTGTTGTAGTTGTACCATCATCAGTTCATAAAGAAACATGCAGGTGTAAATATTGTAATATCACATATCTTGATTATTTTCCCAGAGTGAAATATTTTGTCTTTTTTCCTGCAGTGCATAAAAAGCCTCTGCAGGAGGTGGAAATAGCTGCTATTACCCACGGTGCACTTCAGGGCCTCGCCTACCTTCACTCTCATAACATGATACACAGGTGAGACCCTTCCCGCTTTTCTGTTTTTTGGATTTCTGTTTTTATCTTTACATCTGCTCGCTTGTTGAACTTTCTCAGCCTGTTGTCAATCTTTTTTTTTTCTCAGTGCTGAAAGATGCAAAGGTCTTTATTTCTTTTTCTTTTTCCAGAGATGTGAAGGCAGGTAATATTTTGCTAACTGAGCCTGGTCAGGTGAAGCTTGGAGATTTTGGCTCTGCCTCAATTGTTTCTCCTGCCAACTCTTTTGTGGGTACACCTTACTGGTAAGTTGTAGATACTGCTGACTTTTTTGGTTACAATGTTCAATGGTTTGATTTTACTTGAAGTCAACTTGTAATTACAGTCAGGGTTGCTTTTACTAAATGAGCACACACAAGTAATTTTAGCATTTTTTACACTGATATAACATTACAGTGCAGTTTAAAAGTTTGGGGTTAGTGAGATCAAAGGCTGCAGCTTAATAGTCAACGAGAAGAGGCTTGGTCAACCAAAATTTTGAAGCCACTTATGGTGCAGAGAAAAGAAATCCACAGGAAGTGGCAAAGACGCAGTCCATAACCGACAGATCATTAACTCCTGGTCTATAGACCTGGCACTGCTGCTTCAGCTTCTGCTCTACTAGTTGACCAGAACGCTGATTTAAAATGAAAACGCACTAGTGTAAAAGGGGCCTAACACAATTTTGCTCAAATTTAAGTCCAAGATACTATTGAAATGTCTTAAAGGGATAATTCACCCAAAAATGAAAATTACCCCATGATTTACACACCCGCAAGCCATTCTAGGTGTATGTAACTTTGTTCTTTCAGGCAAATACAATACAGTTATATTAAAAAAATGTCCTGGCCTTCTAAGTTTTATAATGGCAATGAGTAGTGGTTCAGATTTTGAAGCAAAATAAAATGCATCCATCTGTCATAAAAAGTGCTCCACATGGTTCCAGGGGGTTAATAAAGGCCATCTGAAGCAAAGCAAAGCATTTGTGTAAGAAAAATACCCATATTTACAACAGTAATCTCTAGCTTTGGTTAAATGTCGTATGCACATTCACCAGAGAGTCGCATTTCCGCGGATGACGTAGGACGAAGGCAAGCTTGATGGAACACGAAAGCACAGAGGAGAGAGCAAAAAACAACACCGGTCATGAATTAGAAGTACAAAACGAGGATTTTTCAAGTAAAATTTTGGAGGATTTCAGTATAAGCCAAGAGGAGACTGGTTTTCCTTTGTTCATCACTACGCTGGAGCCGCTGGAACGCCACTCTTTTGCTAGAGAAGCTAGATATTACGGTTTATAAAGTTTTAAATATGGATATTTTTCTTACACAAAAGCATCGATTCACTTCAGAAGGCCTTTAACTGTTGTGCGGAGTACTTTCTATGATGGATGGACACACTTCATTTTGCTTCAAAATCTCAACAGCCATTCACTGCCATTATAAAGCTTGAAAGAGCCAGGACATTTTTAAATCTAACTCCAATTGTATTTGTATCTAGGATGCCTTGAGGGTAATTAAATCATTGAGTACTATTCCTTTAACACTTCATACTTGCAAGTCATGGCCAAACTTCATGGCCAGATAAAAAGAACATTAAAATTATCGTAGCAGTCGGATTGCTGGTCATAAAGTGTACGTTTTAGAGGCCAATTTTTGGCCTAGGTTAAATGGGATCTGTGATCTCTGTGTAGAAGATTGTGCTTTTTTTTTGTTTCGAAAGAGCAAAGACAGTCCTGTTTATCACGATCCATCCCCTCTCGTGTTTAGGATGGCCCCAGAAGTGATTCTAGCCATGGACGAGGGCCAGTATGATGGGAAGGTGGACGTCTGGTCTCTTGGCATCACCTGCATCGAACTAGGTTTGTGATGGTTTGAAACTGATCCATGACTTCCCACCTCCTACTGACCCCTGAAACTTCAGGTCAGGTCGGGTATTAAGGGGGTTTATTTAGGCCAGCGTGTTTCGTTGCTTGGGAGTCTGTGTTGTGTCTACGTCTTTTGCTAGGGAAAGGGATTTGGGTTTTAGTGTCTAAGCTGCTTTGGGTTGTAAGCTAACTTCTACTCCTCTTTCTCTTGGTCTCAACCTCTCTTTCCGTCACTCTCACCCTCCCAGCGTTTTCATTTGTTCACTCATACCTCTTAGTCTCTGTATTTCAGTGCAGCGGTAGTTCTGGTCTCTCATGCTTTTCTTCTGACTTAATTCTCTTTTTGTGTGTGTGTTTGCACTTGTTTTATTTTTCTGTTTGTCTTTCTCTCTAGCTGAAAGGAAGCCACCCTTGTTCAATATGAATGCTATGAGTGCCTTATACCACATTGCGCAAAACGAAAGCCCTGTCCTGGCGTCAAACCACTGGTGAGAAGTTGGTCTAAAATTTTTTTTTTTTTACTGTTCTGTCATTCTATTGTCTTCACCGTTTAGTTCAGTGTTTTTCTACAACAATTGCAATTAATTGTTTTTCTGTTTTGCAATTTGTAGGTAAAGATCAATTTTAAGAGTTTCTAAGTACATAATTCAAAGTATAATTTTAGAAATTAGTAGTTTTATTCAACAACATCTGCACTGTGTGTGTGTTTATACACATGAATAATAATTTAAAAAAATAGTAATTTAGTGTAATAAAATAGTAAATCATCCATTATCAATATTCTCTGATTCTAAGGAAAGAAAACAAGAGGATGATGTGTTTGGTAAAGACAACTCCGAAACTGGGTTTGATGCAGTAAAAGTTAAAGTTGAGCTGTTTATCTTTATTCTGGTTGCTTTCTCTCTCTCTGCTGAAAGACTGTTATGCAAAGCTAGTGAAAGCCATGAGAGGGAGAAACCAAGATCAAGGTCATATACTGCCGCACATAAGGTTTTGAGGACTGTCAGTTTCAGTGGTTTGCTCTCATTCATAATCCTGTCTAAAAGCAGCTGTCAGACTGGGAGCATTTCTGTTCACACCGTAAATCACTGCAATAAAACAATGTGATGTGTTTACGATCTCTAGCCTGAAATATAAAGCAGCATAATCAAGTACTTTTGTACTGCTCAATTAACTGGAAGTTGCTGGCTGGAAGCCTTCCACAACAAATTTCAAAATGGCTGGGCGTGTCCTTTCGTCTTTTGAAAATAAGATTGATATTGCATTTTTAAATGACAGTGTGTATTTTTATTGCAGCGTCATGTTTTCTGTGTATTGTGTGTGTTTAACTTTTCTTTTGTCATTCCCTCTTTTTAATGCAGGTCAGACTACTTCCGTAACTTTGTGGACTCTTGTCTTCAAAAGATCCCTCAGGACAGGCCTACCTCAGATGTGCTGCTCAATGTGAGACTTGAACACACACACACACACACACTTTCTGATTGATTCTTTCATTCACATATGTTCTCTCCCCCTCTTTTAGCTCGGCCTGTCATCATTACCTAATCGCCTTGTCATGATTAGTTTCAAACCGCAATTATTATGCACTTTATAGTACAGAGGTCGCGTTAGCCTGAAATTCTCCGTCATTGACGGAAATTTTTTTTTTTATTAGTGACTGAAAAAATCTGAAGACCGTCCGTCACTTTGACGGATTACACTGATCCAGAACAAAAACGGAAACGTCACGAATGTTTTGCTACGTGTTTAAATTTGCACAGGCGAGTACACAGGTTAAGCTACAGCGATCTGTCACACCACATTAAAGAACGCCAAAACGCTATTTATGGGTTGAATTTTCTAATGAAATGGACCGAATTTGAAATCTGAGACTTTTTCATATCAAAAGTAACAAAGCACAAAGATTGCAATTTATTGAATGGGAGCCACATTATGTACTGTGCATTGATCATCTGAAAACAGCGTAGACCAAAAGATCGACTGATATTTAACAATCTATATTGTTTCATAAAAAGGAGAATCTATTCAAATCAAGAAATATTTTAGTGTCCTTCGCTGTCCCTGTTTGTGTGTTGTTGAACATGAAAAGTGACACAGTCTCTGTTAATGTGTTCTCTTCAAAATAAATGTATAAGCCTATATTGTCCTGTAGGTTCATGATTAAAAGTGAAAATGTAAACAAAAATAAAAGCAATTAAATGTGTTGTTATAATTAAAGTATTAATTAATAATTAATTAATTAATATGATGGTTAATAATAGATTATGACGGAATTTTTACAACCCTGTCTGTCAAAATGACGGACAAAGTTAAAGTCTAACGCGACCTCTGTTCCAGTACAGTATAGAAATGTCGTTTTCAAGTACTGAAAAAGATGTATGGCAGAACCTATGTGAAATGTGCGACTCTTTAGCTCAAATGTGTTTTGAATATGAAAATGGGTTTTTGAATATGGGGGTTTTGGCGCTTTGAACAGTGCAAACTCAAGCACAACGTTCAAAGTTTGGTACGTTTTTACCGTTGAGATTAACATTTTTTTTTATATGCATTACATATGAATGGTTTGATCTATCAAAGAGCTTTTATTAACATTTCATCAGTTATATTTTTTGAAAGGCAGTATGACCTAAATTTAGAGGCCTACACGCTGCTGTTTCATTCAGAGGACTGGGTTTTTTTTATGCTCACCAAGGCTGCATTTATTTGATCAAAATAGAGTAAAACCAGCAATATTGTGAAAAATAATTACATGATGGCAATGCTGAATTTCCAGCATCGTTACTCCAGTCTTCAGTGTCACATGATCCTTCAGAAATCATTCTAAAATGCTGATTTGCTACTCAATACATATTCTTATCAATGTCAAATATCTGATGAATTTAAAGTTCAGAAGAACAGCATTTGTTTGAAAGAAATCTTTTGTAATATTATAAATAGTAAATGCTCCAGTACAGGAAGATAGAGTCTGAACAGCGCAGCTCTTTCGTAACATTATGCGTTTCACAATTTTTTGCCATGTGGTTCTACAGGCTGCCATTGATTTGTATTATTCAAGGAACGGAAGAATAACAACCATAATAGTAAAAATAATAAACAAACAAAAAGTATGTTCACACTAATGCCTGGTGACTAATAGCTCACGTCAGATTCCTAATAAATCACATCTTAAGCTGTATTGTATTAAGCTTAAACTGCATGTGACAAAATGGAAAATTAAGTCATTAATAGCCATTATTAGTATGACAAATGTAACTTCTGTAGCTCATACATCTTTAAACACACACTGAGATTGTGTAATGAAGTTCATACATGGGCCATTCTACAGAATTGGTGCAAACTGCTGTCCTACAACCAAAAAAAAAAAAAAGCATTTAAGTATTCATATCTTAGATTTTTATTAAGATCCCAAATCCTATCCCCTAAATTTCAACTTATAAGAATGATATTGAAATAATTTTTCTATTTTTTTCCATTGTTTTTAAAAGCATCTTTTTGATTCTTAAAAAAAAAAAAAATAAAAAAAAAAAAAAAATTGTATATTTTTTTGTGAATAATGAAACTTTATGTAAAAAAAAAAAAAAGTGTCCCTCATTTCACTACCAAAAGAGTGCATGTTTAGTCCATTGGCTGAAACTGATTTTAACTACACCCCTACATTCATGATCAGGAAATATTTGTCTCTCTCATAACTATAAGGTATGAATAGATAGGCCCCATCATTTTGAGGTAAATGTGTTCAAAAGAAATCTGTGTGTAACTCTTTTAGGAACGTCACTAACAAACACCTTTTTTCTGCTATTAAGTACACTTTTGGGAGTTATTCCATAACATTTAGTTTTTATATGAGTACAGCTGTTCACAGCTGTGCTAGCTAACCATGTGCTGATTAGCATCTTTGAGCTAGGTTCAGAAGTGTCTGAAATTGTTAGGGATAGTGTTAGACATCTTTTTGGTTGTTGTTTTTTGGGGTGTTGTTCCAAAAAAAAATTGTCACTACCAAAACAGTCACAAACGAAACATGTCATCATTGTTTCTGTAGTGACAAAAAGGAAGACATAATCTTTTGTATTTTAGTATGTTTTAGTACTGTTTTAGTTTGCAAGTTAAAATTCTGTAATGTGATGTGGTCGCTGCCAAAACATTACTGTCACTACCGAAAATGTGCAGTCACGAACGAAACATGGGATGTTTTGTCAATAATAAAGTAATCTGAATAATAATGTTATGATAGATTTAGGTTCAATGTGTATTCAAACTAATGTGTTCTTTAACTTTGAAATCTGTATGAAACTTTTTGCCTTTTACAAAGAAAAATTGGATTCAAAATACAGAAAATCTCATAAATTACACTTGAAATGTTAAAGTAATTGTTATTGATTTACCTAAATAAGCAATATCTTAAATTATTATTAATGTGTTTCGGTAGTGACAATTTGGGGAAGAGGACATATTCCAAAACTTTCTGAAAATACAATATGAGAATTAACTGCACAATTACTAGAAATGTGTACCTTGGCTATTATACAATTTGCATACATGCCGTTTTTTTTGGGAAAAAGACCCCTTTTTTTTTCCAAGACGTTTCCAGCTCTAACTTTGGACCAATTCTGTAGAATGGCCCATATACAGCTCTGTGATTTACACCATGCATTCCCTTCACAGCACCATTTCCTATGCCGAGAGCGCCCCCATTCCGTAGTGATGGATCTGATTACGCGCACCAAAGACGCTGTGCGAGAGCTGGACAACCTGCAGTACAGGAAGATGAAGAAGATCCTGTTTCAGGAAACTCACAACGGCCCCACACAGGAAGGAGGAGAGGAGGAAGAGGTACATCCAGAGGCTTTGTTTATGATCCTTCTGTCTACATCAGCCCAGTTTCTGCTCTTTTGTTATATTATTCTATACTGCAGAAAACAGGAAAAGATCATGACATCTTTTTGTTTGTGTGTGTGTGTGTGTGTGTAGGAAGCAGAGCAGTACCTCTTGCAGACGGGCACGGTGAACAGTATGGAGAGCTCTCAGTCTGTGCCCTCGATGTCCATTAGCGCCAGCTCCCAGAGTTCCTCTGTCAACAGCCTGGCCGATGGCTCAGACGACAGTGCTGAGATGGCCATGATGCAGGAGGGAGAACAGACAGTCACGTCTAACAGCTCCATCATTCACCGCCCCACTGTACGTAATCACGCCCGGACTGCACACAATCTTCTGAAACTTTTCTTGCAACTAATTTGCTTTTGTCCATCCGTCCATCAGGCACGTGATAATATTTACGATGATCCATATCAGCCGGAAATGGAGTCTCCGCAGCAGCCGTCGTCGGCCGCTCGGAGGAGGGTGCACAGAAACCGAGACCATTTCGCCACCATCCGCACAGCCTCTCTTGTGAGCTCCTTACTGACCTTCAGCTCAGAGTCCATATTTGTTTTATGTCAGAAGTTAAGATTGACAACCTTCTCTCTCCCTTCCTTTCGTTCCAGGTGACCCGTCAGATTCAGGAGCATGAACAGGGCTCAGCTCTTAGGGAGCAGATGTCTGGATACAAGCGCATGAGGAGGCAGCACCAGAAACAACTGCTGGCTCTGGAGAACAAACTCAAGTCTGAGATGGACGAACATCAGCTCAGACTGGACAAAGAGCTGGAGACTCAGAGAAACAACTTTAGCGGTGAAGCAGACAAGTTGAGTAAGAAACATCAGGCCATCCTGGAAAAAGAGGTAAGAGTTTAAAAAATTAAAGAATAAAAAAGATATTTTTTGATATTTTATATCTCAGTAAAAACGGTTGTGAAATTACAGCGTTTCCATTAGCTTTATGTGACTACAACGCTATTTTCCTCTTGTGATAAGTAATTGGGACGGATGTTGGTAGGTTTTCATATATCGCAGCCACCACACTAGTCATTATCGAAGGTGACTTAGGCATGTGGAGAGCCACTTCTGGGACGCTTCTGAAACGTGCCGCCGTGTGGCTGGTGTAAACAAAAGCATTGACCTAGATGTGCTGTGTCAGAGCCATAATGTGCTACAGATGTGTACAGTGTAAATAAAGGATTATCCAAGCATTAATGGCAAGGAAAGCCCCTTATACTTGAGTGTGGCCATGTATGAGGTGTTTTTTGGAGGTCACAGTACATTAATGAATGATCATGTGACTTTTACGTACAGGAGATGAGCTGTGATTGCAAAAAAAGCAGTTTCCATTGCGGTTTTGCGAGGGGAAAAAAATGTCATATTGCTTGAAAAACCACCTCATGCTATCGTAAATGTGTTTTTGTGATATATGGGAGTTTTTGCGAAATTGATGTGTTTTCATTGGCCATATTTTCAATCTGCAATTTCAGTTTGCACAATTTTAAGGGTAGTCGCTTGTTCTGTTATGTGCAAGAATGGGAATATCATATGCTCACCATGGCTGCATTTATTTGATCAACAATACAGTAAAAACAGCAATATTGTAAAAATATTATTTAAATTCAAAATAACTTGTTTAAAATGCATTTTAAAATATATTTCTTCTTTTGATGGAAAAGATGGGTTTGCTGCCATTAATTCAGTCTTCAGTGTCACACAGAAATCATTCTAATATACTAGGAATGTAACGATATTAGAATCTCACAATATGATAATATCGCGATTATGAAGTCCACAATACGATAATTCTTGCAATATTTAAAAAAAAAAAAAAAAAAAGACGAGAGAACTTGGGAAAAAACGACGATTTTGTAAATTTTAAAGCTAAATTATTCAAATTGAAGAGCTCCAACCCATGTTCTTAACTAAGAAAAAAGTCTGAATGGACTTAAATTGACTTGTATCTGAACTTTAAAGGGGCCTCAACCCGTTTTTTATTTGTGGTATACTATCTCAGTCTAAATTACATTCACACTTGTGTTTTAGAGGCCAAACAAATTAAATATAATAATAATAATAATAATAATAATAATAATAATGATAACGATTTTATATTATTGTTATTCCTATGACAGTAAAAGCCATATGTTGTACAGCAGTTGCACTATAAAATAAATGAAAATGAATATTTCATAGGCATATTATTTTTTGCTTTACAGTAGGGAAATTACAGTACTATTTTCCTGATTTCTACACTTTTAAATTTGAATTCTAAATTTGGACTGCAGTAACAGTACCGTACAGTAGACAGAAACAGCTGTAGAGCTTTTATTTTTGACAGAAAACTCCAGCTTCAGTGAAATCAGGCTTACAAAAACACCTCTCACTACAAATTTAGTGAAATGCTGTAATCATCTGCCTTGAAAATAAAGCATAACTGGTGGCTGTTGCGTTCCCAAACATGTGCTAAACTCATAGCACATGCAGTAAAGAAGTTCACTGCATTCACTGTGAAAAAAAGACGTTCTGAGGTGAATCACAAGCTGATTGCCTGAATGAAGTGCGTTCTTCACTTTGAAACGTGCAATGAGAACAGACTTGATTAAGGGATTAAAGTTTTAGTTTGTTTGACAGATACTGTGCCAAAGCATAATGGCCCAAAACAGAATTTTAAACACCTTTTATGCTCTGTTTTTTTCATTATTCTGTGGTGAATAGAAACAGCTATTGTTTTGTAACATTATAAATGTTTTTACTATCGCTTTTCATCAATTTAATGTATCCTTGTTAAATAAAAGTATTAAATTCCCCAAACTTTTGAATGGAAGTGTATGTGTATATGGTTTATACATATTTACTGGTGTGTTTTTTCAGATTAAAGCTGCGCAGACAGAAGAGAAAAAGTTTCAACAGCACATATTGAACCAGCAGAAGAAAGAACTCAACAGCCTGCTGGATTCCCAGAAACGCCAGTACAGGCAACGCAAGGAGCAGCTCAAGGAGGTATGCTGTTGAAGAGTCAACTCTAATTATAGCTTCATGACTGAATTTCAGAGTAACCATACTTGATGTAGCATTAAATTATAAAATAGTCTGTTTATGTCTAGGGTGACCATACGTGCCATTTTTCCAGAGCACGTCTGGCCAGGATTTCTATATTGCCTAAAATATCCAGGATTTGGCTTGTTTTTCTGTTCTAAAAATTGCTGAAAGTAATGATCGAAAAGTAGTTTGCTGGCATTGTACATAATCAACCAAATGAGGCGAGTGAGAAGGTGGCATCTACAGAGAATAGTCAAAGCAATGCTATTACGTGAATATTTTAGGTGTGTTCGACTTGAAGTCATACACAGATCAGTCTGCGCAGCGCAAACGAAGCAAAAACCTAGATTTTTTTTAAGCAACATAGAATTCCTGGCCAGGAAAAATGGCACGAATGGTTACCCTTTTGGTCACCATATTCATCAGCCTCATTTCTTGTCCTTAACTTGCTTTTGTCACCCTGAAATCCTTCCCTATGGCAACAGGAGCTGAGTGAGAACCAGTCCACGCCGAAACGAGAGAAGCAGGAATGGTTGGTAAGGCAGAAAGAGTGTCTGCAGCAGATCCAGGCTGAAGAAGAGGCTTCGTTATTGCGGCGACAGAGGCAGTATTACGAGCTGCAGTGCCGACAGTATAAGAGAAAGATGCTGCTCGCAAGACACAATCTGGAGCAGGACCTGCTTAGAGAGGTTAGACAGCTTTACATTTGTTTTTTGCTTTCTACCTCACTTTCTGTCTGTTAATCTCTTGCAATGTCTTTATTTGTCCCTGTAGGACTTGAATAAGCGTCAGACTCAGAAGGACCTGGAGTGCGCTATGTTGTTGAGACATCACGAGTCCACTCAGGAGCTGGAGTTCAGGCAGCTGGCGCTGGTCCAGCGTACTCGGGCCGACCTGATCCGAACGCAGCACCAGAGCGAACTGGCCAACCAGATGGAGTACAATAAGCGGCGTGAGCAGGAACTCCGTCAGAAACACGCTGTGGAGGTCCGCCAGCAACCCAAGAGCTTAAAGGTGAGGGGATTTTAGACATTTAAAAAAAAGGCATTCTGATTTGAGATTTTAATGCCAGATATTGTTTAAGAAGAGAGTAATTTTTGGCAGGGCCAAGGGTGAGATACCACAAATCACTTGTGTTAAACCCAACCGTCTTAGTGGCCATGGCCCTACACCTAACCGAACATACTAGTAATATAAATACACACCAGATGAATAGGAGATGTTTGTTTGCCTAAATGTTAAGTGCTCATGTATGTTTCTTACCCTTTGGTCTTTCAGACTAAAGAGCTCCAGATCAAACGTCAATTCCAAGACACCTGTAAGATTCAGACACGGCAGTACAAAGCCTTGCGCAACCACCTGCTGGAGACCACACCCAAATCAGAGCATAAAACCGTACTGAAGAGACTCAAAGAGGAGCAAACACGTAAACTGGCTATCTTGGCCGAGCAGTACGACCATTCCATCAAAGACATGCTGTCCACACAGGCTGTGAGTAAGGCAAGGACAGACCATCTTTAATGCTTTGTTTTACTTTTTAGTAGTGCACAATCACAGAAATAATGCATGTATGCAAACACATACTTGGGTTAATGTCACAGAAACCAGTCAAAAACATTTTTCCCATTCCCATTATTCTCAATGACTTATTGAAATACTTTTTTAAAAATCTGCATAAGATAAAGGCAGTAATTATATGTAGAAATATGCAATTTTTTTTTTTTTTGAAATATGTGAAATATGACTGGAAATTTTCTTGACAGGTTTAATGAGGTTTTCCCACTTAATCCGCAGTTCTGCAGTAATCACCACACTGAACCTAAATCTCTTTATTAACTGCTTCTCTACTGATGTCCTGCCTCTTTGTTTACCCAACAGTTGCGATTGGATGAGACTCAGGAGGACGAGTACAGAGCACTGCGCATGCAGCTGCAGCAGGAATTGGAGCTGCTGAATGCTTATCAGAGTAAAATAAAGATGCACACAGACACGCAGCATGAGAGAGAAGTCAAAGATCTGGAGCAGAGGGTGTCTATACGGAGAGCTCTTCTTGAGCAGAGGGTAAGACATGAATTGAATACTCCTGAATGAGTAGATTATACCGACTCTGCTCCAAAAAACATAACGAGTTACTTTAAAGGGATAGTTCACCCAAAAATGAAAAATCTGTCATTAATTACTCACCCTCATGTTGTTCCAAATCCGTAAGACCTTCTTTCATCTCTGGAATACAAATTAAGATATTTTTGATTAAATCTGACCCTGCATAGACAGCAACGCAACTGACATGTTCAAGGCCCATAAATGTAGTAAAGACATAAATAAAATAGTCCATGTGACATCAGTGGTTCAACCATAATTTTATGAAGCAATGAGAATACTTTTTGTGCGCGAAGAAAACAAAAGTAACAACTTTATTCAACAATTTCTTATCTTTCGTGTCAGTCTGAACGCACATTCACAAGAGTATCATGACGAAGATTTCGACAAAGAGGATGACTTGCAAATTTTTTTTACTTATTTAAACCGGAATATACAGACAATGAACTAAGAGAGATGGAATTTCTAAGTCAGAATGGAGGCTGCTGTGTCAGCAGCACCACATGCATGCGTCATGGGACTCTTGTGAATGTGTGTCAAAGACTGACACCCAAAAATTCTGTCATTATTTACTCACAGTGTTGTTCCAAACCCGTATTAATTTCTGTTCTGCTGAAGAAAGATGATGATATAAGCATATTGGTAACCAAACCATTTCTGGTCCCCATTGATTCCCATAGTATTTTTTTTCTTTTCATATTATAAAGAAAACAAGTTTGGAACAACTTGAGGGTGAGTAAATGTTGACAGAATTTAATTTTTATGGTGAACTGTCCCTTTACTATTTAAACTGGTATTCAAAATTTGTGATCAGTTTTTTTTCTTCTTAAGAAATTAATACTTCTCATCAGTGATGCATTACATTGATGAAAGGTGACTGTAATACATTTTCTAATATTACAAAAGAATCCTGCAAATGGATCGCAGTTTACATAATATTAAGCCACACAACTGTTTTTAAAATTGATAATAATATAATTGAGTATTGCAATAATTTCCTGAAAATTGGACCACAAAACCAGTCATATTGGCCATAATTTGGCTGAGATACAACTATTTGAAAATCTGGAATGTGAGGGTGCAAAAAACTCAAAATGTTGAGAAAATCGCCTTTAAAGTTGTCCAAATGAAGTTTTTAGCAATGCATATTACTAATCAAAAATTAAGTTGAGATATTTACAGTAGGAAATTTACAAAATATCTTCATCGAGCATGAATTTTACTTAATATCCTAATATTTGGCATAAAAGAAAAATCGATAATTTTGACGCATACAATGTATTGTTGGCTATTGCTACAAATATACCTGTGCTACTTATGACTGGTTTTGTGGTCCAGGGTCACATATTATCTTAATATCTTCATGGCTTATAGTTACATTTAGCAGATTAGAGGTGGGATTAGAAATAGTGTAGTGCTCACAATTGATTTTAATAGGATGACACTATAATACTATAATAAGCATCAAAACACACATCCCCCTTTTTCTAATTCTTTTTCTTGTGATCACCCTTTTGCCTCTCTTCAGATCGAGGAGGAGATGTTGTCTCTGCAGAATGAGCGCTCTGAGCGAATCCGGGCTCTGCTCGAGCACCAAGCTCGAGAAATTGAGTCTTTTGACTCTGAAAGTATGCGCCTGGGCTTTAGTAACATGGCTTTGAGCGGCATCCCTGCTGAGGCTTACAATCAGGGTTACCCCAACCCTCCCTCATCCGGACCCGGGGGCTGGCCGTCCCGTCCCGTGCCCCGCTCAGGCAGCCAGTGGAGCCACGGAGTCCAAAACTCAGCGGCGCCGCCCTCTTGGCGCAGTCAAAACAGTACAGCCGGGTTCAGCCAAGGGGAGCAAATCTCCATCCGAGAGAGGGATCGAGAAAGGGATTTAGATGGCATGGGCGCCCGTGGCTTTCCAAGCTCTCGCTCCTCCGCCTCGTCAGCGTCGTCTTCATCCTCGCACCATCACCTCCGCTACATGCCACAGCAGTACCACCACCAGAGCACGCCGCACCTGTACCGTGACAGCCGAGAGAGGGAGTGGGGAGGCGGCAGTGGAGGAGGAGGTCACCACTCATCTTCATCCTCCTCTCATGGCCACTCTCATCACATTTCTTCCCACGCCTCTTCCCAGTCCCTTGCTCTACTCCCTCCACCACCACCTCCTCCGCCCATCTCACTTTCCTCATCTTCTCCTCCATCGTCCTCCTCCTCTTCTTCCTCTCAGAGCGGCTACGGAGGAAGGGGCGAGAGCTTGGCTGTGAGGGGCCCCAGCTTGATGGCTTTGAGAAACAGTCCAGGGCCTCTTCGGAGAACCGCCTCTGGCGGAGGTGCCGGCGGATCGGGCGCAGATGGAGGTTTGAGTCGAAGTACGTCGGTGACATCGCACATCTCCAACGGATCCCACCTCTCCTACTCATAGAGGGTCAGGCAGGAAGTTCAGTTGGTGCAGTTGAGTGTTTTGGGGAGAAAGGCCTTCACGTAGCTGGGAGGCAGAGTGGAGAAACAGTATTTAGATGGGCACACCTTTACTTAAAAGATGATAGATCTCAGGGTTTTGGGATTCGGGAGGGCTCAGGGTTTAGATCAGGAACAGGAAAGACAAGAGATGTACTGTAACAGGAGCAGAAAGCTATGCTGTTGAGTGTGTGGGAGGGAAGAGATGAAAATAACATAAGTGGTGCCAATACTGTAGATTGAGCTCATCCTCAGCCGGTTCAATTTTTAAACCGTCAGACAGAACCATTGAATTCTGCTCTTTCATGTCCAGGTTTTTTTTTTGCACGTCTAAAGGTTTAAGATTTGAACGTTAGAAGACTTTTCTGAGATATTTAATGCTTAATCCTGGTTCATATTAAGCTGAATTCGTTTAGTGCAATTCATTTTATGACTAGTTTTATTTTGCCAAAAATGAAAAATCTGTCATTTATCTCACTCTCATGTTGTTACAAGCCCTACATACTGTAATTTTTTTCTTTATAGAACACAAAAAGAGAATTTTCAAGCAGCACTTTTCTATGCAACAAGTTCTGTCAAGATCCAAAATGGACTAGAAGCACCATAGAATAACCGTAAAGAAGTTAATTTGGCTTTTGTGTTATATCCAGAGATTTCTAAAGCTGTCTGACTGCTTTGTCTGAACCAAATGAAATCGAGGTCTGAAAATTAATCAGAAATAGTACATGCATGCATCAATCTTTTTGCAGAACCAAACGTAGTGTGCTTTGTCTTTTTTGGAGCTGGGAACCTACAGTTGAGGTCATAAGTTTACATAAATTACATAATTATTTGACCGCAATAAGAGGCATCAAACAAACTGCATGTTATTATTATTTTTTTAATAGTGACCTAAATAAGATATTTCACATAAGTCGTTTACATATAGTCCGCAAGAGAAAGTAATCAGAAGAAGTTTTGATTTTTAATGCCGTGTTGTTACCTGAATGATCCACAGCTGTTTTTTTGTTTAGTGATGGTTGTTCATGAGTCCCTTGTTTGTCCTAAACAAAACTGCCTGCTGTTCTTCAGAAAAATCCTTCAGGTCCCACAATTTTTTTTGGTTTTCCAGCATCTTTTGTGTATTTGAACCCTTTCCAACAACTACTGTATGATTTTTGAAATCCATCTTTTGACACTAAGGATAATTGAGGAACTCATATGCAACTATTACAGAAGGTTTACCGATGCTCTAGAAGGAAAAATGATGCATTGCTGAGGGTGAAAATTTTGAACAGAATGTTAAATATCATGTTTTTGTCATTTAGTATTGCTCTTCAGAAGCTACAAAAGATACTTAAATGATTTTCAAATTCAAAAAGTTTTCATCCCCTGGCTCAATGCATTGTGTTCCTTCTGAAGCATCAGTGAGTGTTTGAACCTTCTGTAATAGTTGCATATGAGTCCCTCAATTGTCTTCAGTGTGAAAATATGAATCTCAAAATCATACAGTCATTGTTGGAAAGAGTTAAAATACACAAAAATGCTGAAAAACCAAAGAATTTGTGGGACCTGAAGGATTTTTCTGAAGAACAGCAGACAGTTTAATTGTTCAGGACAAACAAGGGACTCATGAACAACTGTCACTAAACAAAAAACAGAGCCTTGGGTCATTTAGGTAACAACACAGTATTAAGAATCAAGTGTATGTAAACTTGCACAGGGTCATTTTTATAAATACAACTTATTTTCTCTTGCGGACTATGTGTAAACGTCTTTTATGTGAAATATCTTATTCAGGTCAGTACTTAACATTAACATGTCTGCAAGATGTTTGTAAACTTTTGACCAACTGTACGTTATATAGAGAAGAGCTGCTAAAGAGAAAAAAAATGAGTTTGTCATCATTTACTCACATGTATGTCGTTCCAAACCTCTGACTATTTCTTCTGTGGAACATAGATGTTTTAAGAAATTTCTCTCTACCTAGGAAGCCAGTGGTAACCATTATTGTTTAAAAAAAAAAATCTTCCATTGTGTTCCACTAAAGAAAGCAAGTCTGTAGGTTTGAAATGACAAAATGTTCATTTTTAGGTGAACCGTCTCTGAGCTCTTTCTCTTTTGTGTTTCGCAGATGAAATAGCGGCATACAGGTTTGAAATGACACGAGAGCGAGTGAATAATGGCAGAATTATTCGTTGACTCTGTCTGATGAGTGCCACTTGAGTTTGAGCCGGAGGATCTGAGCCAGAGGATGATGAGTCCTACTAACGTCAGTTTTACTGCTAACGGGAGCAGAGCGAGCGAGTCGGATGCAATAGAAGGTGCTGTAGCATGTTTCAGGGAGACGAGGCGTAAACTGAGGAACTAAAAGGGTGATTAAACTGATTTTGTGTGTGTGTGTGTGTGTGTAATTATGTAGATAGCACTAAAACAATACTAAAAGAACGTCTATCAGTGGTTTTTAAACTGTACATTTGTATTTGAGTCAAGGACAGCAGGCAGTTTTTTTTATTTTCAAATGATTTTTTTGTATTCTGTATTCTTTTGTTTTGTTTTAAAACAATGCCACATGTCATACTGCCATCTAGAGGCTCAGCTGACCTAAAGCAACTCCGCCCACTGTCCTTATAAGGGCAAGCTGCCATTCAAGTTGCAGTCGGTTTGAACTGGGCTGTAATTGAGTGTCTGTTTTTAGCTTAGGCGTGCTAAAATTACTTTTAAGAAGAGATTGAACCTGGCCGGGTGAATAAGCCATTTCCTCGACTGTGTAAATATGATGTACATGTGCAAAAGAGAGTCGGGTTCCGAGTTTCCCTGCATGAGACTAATGTACAGAGACCATTTGTATACAAACATACACGACAGACGTTTATATATGACTTTGAGTATATATGTGTATAATACATCACCTGTCAAAGGTCCGACAGGGAATGTCGTAAGAGTTTCCTGTTCAACACTTTTGATCTATATTGTACTTATACAACATGTGTATATACAAGCACTAACTCTTATATAGGGTAATAATAATTTTGCTATGTGGAAAGTGAAACGGAAAAAAATAGATGCTGTCATTATTATTACACCTACTACTGCCGCTGTAATATTTGTGTTGTACACTAATTTTCCTTTTTACAATTTTTACTTTTTTTCAATGCTTACCACTAGGTGGGAAATGTTGGCATTGTCACCGTAAGAATTTTAAGTCTTTAGAAGAAAAAAAAATAACAAAAAAGGACTACCTATCCCAGCATTCCTTGTTACATCTCAGGGTAGGAGTCTTATTGTGCAGTGCGTTGTCAGGAGAGTAGTATTTTAGAGCCAGTATTAAACTTGTACAGAACATTTTAAGAGATTTTAGCTGTATAGAACATTTCTAGACGACTGTAAAGTGTCTCGAACACCCCCTTCGATCCAGCCGTTTTTTCCCCCCCATTTTGTTTTCTGGAATGCATTATGTTTTTGAGTTTTTTTTTTTTAAAGGCATCACGAGCTGTTTACATCGACAACCAAAATCTCCAGCATCTTCCCCGTAAGAACGTGGTGAAGGATGAAGCTCGATTTCACCGTGTTCTGTTTTTCCCTTCGGGAAAACCGAAATCTTTTGTGCTCCCACACTGCCAGCTCTCTTTAGACACCAGCGTTCACTCGGACTCTCCCTTCGCTCTCCCGAACCGAGGAGACGTGCAGTACCTCACTTCCCTGTGCCTGGCCGATCACTTCTTACTCTGTTTTCAGTGTTCGCTTCATTCCCAAACACGTTTTTTCTTCCCATCGCTGCATTCCCTCATGTCCTTCCTTACGAACATCTGTGGACAGATGAGGAGAAGAAAAAAATCCTCGGCCCATCTGTAGCTCTGGGCTACCATGTAATGTGTTTACAGCAACACATGCTGGATTCTTATTAGTGTATCCTCTCGAAGGGGTGTTTCAGTATCTGGTGGTAGGAAACTTAAGGTATGAAATTGCTGTTATCATCCTGAAGTGTTTGAAGAATTGGAGCTGTAAGGGTGGAACTGCCTGGAAGAGAGTGTGTGTGTGTGTAGCCTGTGCCGAAATGTATTGCAGAATTGTGATGGAGAGAGCTTGGTTGTTCAGGGAGCTCAGAAAAACAGGCCAAATTACGTTCAGGTGAAACGACTACACATGGGCTATAGAACTTGTACAGAAAATGATTAACAAGTCATTAAAAA